>NC_079212.1:17555948-17565948 GCF_029633865.1 Lampris incognitus | reverse complement strand
AGGATATTCAGAATTCAATCTCTGCTGCACTTTCTCCACTTATCTTATTATGTCGTGATTGGTTTGATTATTGCGAGGAGTCAAACATTATTCATTTATGTGATCTCTGTTTCTCATACAAAGCTGTCCTTTGCACAAGTATTTGCTTGCTCATATCATTAACACATCACCCTGTTGACAGGCTCAAGAGAGAAAACAGCACCAGGGGTCTCTGGGTATTAGCAACCCAACTACCCCCATGGATGTCACACCATTGTAATTAGTGGCGAGCAGGGTAGCTTGACATCACTGTTTAAGTCATTGGAGATGTCGGTATGGTGCGTCTGTGTTGGATCTTGTGTGTCATTATTTTCCATCTTGAAACCAAGGCCATACGTAATGCTTCTGAATGTATGTCCCACTTGGCGTCACCTTTTATCACATATACCTGCTCTTTCACAAGACCAGAAGTGTGAATTGCTAAAAATGATGAAAACTGTGCAATTGTGCAATAGCATTACAATATTGGAGGAATACTGCAGAAAGCTCACGTACGAACGCAGGATAAATTACATAGAAAATGACCTTAGTAAACTTTGGTGGATTTAGCAGCACTTGTAGATTATGAAATGCCCACTTATGAGAGCAGTTATTTCCTCTCTTTCCGAAGGCACAGCCTCCGTAATCCTGGCGTGTAGTATGCATAAACACGAATTTGACCTGGAAGTCGGAAACTTTTCCATTTAAAATATTGGCGTCTAACTGAACTTGAAGTAGAAGGTAAAGTGGGGATGGAATTATTTGTTCAACAGACGGTTCAGACCGAGGGGAGCAAACTTGCTGATCCCCATGAATTTAAAGAGGCTACTTTACAGGGTTAATATACATAAATGCCTTCTTAGCGACCACATTTTCATACCACTGTCATGCATATTTTCCGCTGTTTTTGAAAGTGGTCAGACATCCAGCTAGTTTTCATTATCAAAATAGCCATACATTTTGAAATCGCAGGAGTGAGGATGATACCATCTAGGAAAAACCTTAGCGTCTGTGGTCTCTTGTGGTCTATGTTATTCATAGGCGAAACCAGAAATAAACATTTGACTGAAAGCCTATCTCCACCGTTATAACAATAACTTGGTCTCCTTTAATGGCTCTGTATGTGATAAATTTCAAAGTGCCGTGATATATCAGGATAAATTATTTCTCTGTCCCTCCCAAGTGCTGAGTGAAGGGTGTATTTATACAGCACCTCCTCCCCTCTGTTCTGTGGATTTTTAGTTTCGCTCACTGCCCATGATAACGACAACGTGACTGACCTACAGCCTGCACTATGAAGCAGGATTTGGGATTAGTGAGGTAACGTCAGGTTTAACCAGGGTTTTCAGTGTCACGGCGGTGGTTCCCTCTTTTACCTGGGTACATCACCATGGTAACTGATGCTGCACACCTAACCTGCTCCAGAGCAGGTTATATTCAAGATAACGGATCAACCGCCTACTGACCAATCAATTCTCTTGGGAAATGGCTTCACCATGCCTGGAAAATCCCGTGGACCTCGGTGCGTGAATGGTGAGAGGGTCTCTTAAGAAGGCAAGAGTTTTTAGAGACCGGCAAAATCCTCTGGCTTTCCTTGATGAGTATCCATATGAAAGATATGGATTCTCAGCAGAGGGAATGGCTTATCTTTGTCAGCTTCTTGAGCCGCATGTTGCCAGTGCAACGTGTCAAAGTCATGTGCTTACAGTCCTGCAGACTGTAGTACTATGCATCGGCTTGTGTTTTTTATTTTTATTTTTGCTACAGGTAGGTTTATGTATGCTGTGGGTGATGCAGAGTACCTGAGAAAAACACGGTCAGCTGTGCAATTTGCAAGGTGGTTCTTGCCCTAATGGAGCTACCTGACGTGTTTGTTGTGTTCCCAGCCCACTTGCCTGTGCAATCTATAAAAGAGGGCTTTCATGAAACAGCAGGTAGACAATAACGTAAGTTGACTACTTCATCTATAAAAAATGTAGAACCTATGATGTTTACTGTTGTGCATTAAATGCAGCCTACTCCTTCCATAGGGTTCCCCAGAGTGATCGGTGCCATAGCTTGCACCCACATTCCCATCACAGCATGTCTCAGTGAGAACGAAGGTGATTTTGTCAATCCCAAGTCATTCCACAGCATCCCCGTTAAGGTCAAGGATAAATAAGGATACTCATTGCTTGGTCATACTGGCACATTGCCTGCATGGACACTAAGGGTTTGCAGAAAATGCAGTAGCCTGGATCCTTCCTTTTTAGCACATGTGGAAATAATCACACAGCACAGGTGTCCCAGTTGGACTATCTTTCTGTCCACCATGGAGTCCTTTCAAGAGCACATTGATGCTATATTTACTTTAATACTGTTTTCTTGTGGAAGCATTGCTAACCCCAGATGCTTTTGCAGATGACTTGTGACCATCACTGCATGGTCACCAGTGTTGAGGCAAAGTGTCCTGGGTCAGTCCAAGACTCCTGGATCTATAGGGAGTCTGCACTGTGCCACAGATTTGAGCAAGATATGGCAACTGTACATGATTTCCTCTATTTTTTTGGTCTTGTTTGTTAAAAGGCATTTTGTGATACTGATCATGGCAATATTCCCTTTTATCTTCAGAACTTTTCAGTGGATTGCTTTTAGAAAACAGGGGGTACGCATGCCAGCCCTTTTTAATGACCCAAATGCAGGTTCACGAAATTAATTCAACGTGGCCCTTACCATAAAGGGGTCAGGATAGAATGACTTTTGGAAGACTGATAGCCACTTCAGCTGCCTACGTGGGCTCAGAGTGGCCTTAGACCGGGCTTGCCAAATAGTCGCAGTGTGCGTTGTGATTCACAATATACCATCTACACTGAAGGAGAGAGCACCTCCTGTCAGCCAACAACCCCCTGATGTTGTGGACCCCGTCACCCTAGACCACCCTACTGGCAGGACTGTGAGAGACTCTCACACAGCAGTTTTTTTGGGGGGGGGATTTTTCTTCATTTTTCACCCCAATTGTACTTGGCTAATTACCCCATTCTTCCGAGTTGTCCCGGTCGCTGCTCCACCTCCTCTGCCAATCTGGGGAGGGCTGCAGACTACCACATGCCTCCTCTGATACATGTGGAGTCGCCAGCTGCTTCTTTTCACCTGACAGTGAGGAGTTTCACCAGGGGGACGTAGTGCATGGGAGGATCACACTATTCCCCTTAGTTCCCCCTCCCCCCCAAACAGGTGCCCTGATGGACCAGAGGAGGCACTAGTACCGCGACCAGGACCAAGCCGGAGGTATCTCAGGGAATCAAACCAGCGATCCCTGTGTTGGTAGGCAGTGGAATGGACCGGTACGCTACCCGGGCGCCCTTACACAGCAGTTTTGTTTGTTTTTTGCTAAAAAAACAAAACCAAACAAAGAACAGGCCTTTTTTCCCCCCATTTGCAAGTCTTTATTTTTCCATTATCTTTTTTTTTGTCCTCTTGTTCCCAGGAACAAAGAAAAAAGATATATTGTAATTTAATTTTTAGTTTAACCCATGCCTGGAGATAAATTACATTACTGAAATAACCTATTTCTGTACTCTAGTTTCTCTACCTTGAGTTTCACTTTTTTGATCCACAATTCTTTTGTACTCGGTCTTGAGTTGTAATGTCCTGGTGAGTTCTGATAACCGCACATTGTCTGCTCCTACCTGGAACAAGTCAAACAAGTTGTAAAACAGTTACTTTAACATTTAAGCACTGCCCCTTTGCAAGGCTCACTTGAAGAAAGATGCAAATGTCACTTTGTCCACCCTGTTTAAATGAAGGTAAATTCCTTACCACTTGTGATCCTCTTGGCCTAGAAGGGTCGGCCAAGGCTCAAGGGGAGGACGATTTCCCTCTTCCTGCAAAATTAACATCATAGCGATGGAAGCGATTGATTGATTTTTGGATAGAGAGCACTTGAAGCAGTTATTTGTCCCATGTGCAGACCAACACCACTGTTAACAAGTACTTAATGATAAATCAATCAAAGCCAAGTGTCCACACTCTCACCGTCTGTGTTAAGATGGGCAAATTAAAAGCTGGATGAAATTGGTAAATTGGCGTACAGACACTGTCTCTTGGTCATCTAGGGCCCCCACCTGAGAAAATAAGAAATGTAAATGGTCTATTTAATCCATGATCGGCGACCACAGATGACATGCCGGTATATATGACAGGTTGCGTTCACTGTTTCCGCTGCATGGGACAGTGGCATTCAAGTGGGTGCTGACAGCGACAGCAATGTCTCCCCATCAGCTGTGGAGAAAATAAAAACATTGGTTGTTTTCTACCACAGCAAATTATGGAAAATGTGCCGGGTATCTTCTGTTTTCTTTTTCAGTTTGCTTGTTTTGTCTGTTTTGATTTGTTGTTGAAATTGATTCAAGGCTGAGTAAAGGCTGAATAAATAGAGGTCACCGCTCAGGCAGAAATTGCACACAGCCACAATCATTAACACCCCCCCCCCCTTTCACTCTAGTTAATAATTCTTTCCATAAGCCCCATGCTACGATGTGCCTTTCATGTCTTTTCTCTCCTCTTTCATTCTCAATATCTTTTTCTTTCACCCATTCACCCTCCATCCTCCACCCCGACTCTGGCTTTTAGCAGTGTCACAGGATGTCAACAGGAGCACGGGTCTGCCTGCATGACCGAGGGATCTCAAAGGAGTCGGGGCGGGGGTGGGGGTTGTTGGGGTAGAGAGAGTCTGTCAGTCTACCCTGGAGGTACCAGCAGGGACTGCCAGAAGGTCAGCCTGTTGACGGGTGCACATTCCTGGGGTAAGTGCTCTGCTCTCCGTCCCCCTGGGAAGAAGAGGTGAGGGTCTGGTTGGAGGGAAGTTTAACAGCGTCAGTCTTCTCCTCTGACTTGGCACTGACCTGTCATGCCAGCTACCGAGAAATCACAGTGAAATCACTGCGGACACAGGAACACCTCTCGTCATTGGGCCTGTGATGACTGATTGGTGCAGAGTGCCAAGAGAAAGATGATTACGGCACAAGGACTCTCAGCTCTTACCCATTAATAAAGAAGCAGACAGAGTGCATAATTGCATGAGTATGAAGAGTAAGAAAATTCTGATTACAGTGGAGCAGTAGGGAATTCTTTTTTTTCTTCCCAATTGTATCCGGCCAATTACCCCGTTCTTCCGAGCCATCTCGGTTGCTGCTCCACCCACCTCTGCCGATCTGGGGAGGGCTGCGGACTACCACATGCCTCCTCCGACACATGTAGAGTCGCCAGCCACTTCTTTTCACTTGACAGTGAAGAGTTTCACCAGGGGGATGTAGCACGTGGGAGGATCACGCTATTCTCCCCCCCCCCCAAACAGATGCCCCAACCGACCAGAGGAGGTGCTAGTGCAGCAACCAGGACACACCCACATCTGGCTTCTCACCCGCAGACATGGCCAATTGTGTCTGTGGACGCCCGACCAAGCTGGGGGTAACACGGGGATTCGAACCGGCGAGCCCCTTGTTGGTAGACAACGGAATAGACTGCTATGCTGCCCAGATGTCCAACAGCAGGGAATTCTGTCATACATAGACTTGTAGACGTTAGGGACGCAAACACCATTTTCAACATGATCTCTCTCTCTATATGGTCATGTTGTAGGGGTAGCACTGCAGTAGCAGCCGTAATGCTGAGCAGTCATCTGTGTGTCTCTGAAACGCCAGTAGAGAATCTGTGAATCTGAAAACTACAACCCTGACTCACTGGTTTGCTGTTACCTTTGGTGGGCTACATCCAGAGGGCAACATTATATAAGAAAATACAAATAACACCACATACAGCTTTTGCAGAGACTGCCACCAAATGCCATATAAAGATGACTCTTCACGCATTTCCAGCCAGAAATGTCACCGGCACTGGCAGACATGTTTCTGCTATTTCCCTTTAATCTGATGGTAACAGCTTGCATGGCGGTTTCTTATTTCAACCTTTGCACAAAATATATTAAATGCAAGAAGTTTAGAAAGTAATGAGATAGTGTTTGCCACCCATTCGGCAGCTGTTCATCTGTGAAAAAACTGAGTGGTGTGAAAAAGCTCTTTTTTATTGTTATTTTTTATACTAATTTTGTTTTTTTTTCCTGTTGGCGCTGTTTCTGTTAGCGCTAAACAGCTACCTTGGGGTGAGGTAGAAATTGCTTTCACCCAAACCCTGTTCTACTTAAAAAAACAAAACAAAACAAAGGAAATCAGAAGCAGGAAAAAACATGATGTGGATAATTGTTGTTGGAGAAAGATAACGTGTGCTTATGGAATTGACTACTTTTTATGAAATGTGTGCACATATATTTTACAGTACGACCAAACGGTAAAAAAATCAAAACATTATTCTTGAGGCGTTTGCATCAAGAGCTGTACCTGCGCTCCACCAGCGCATGAAAAGCACGCAAAGAAATCTTCTCGCATGGCTTAATCAGGAGCTCTTCGCCTGCATATGGACCACCTCCCCGCGCGGGGTTGTAAATGACAAGCGGGGAAATGATTTGCAGAACCAAGTGACTGACACAGGCTCTGCAGCGCCTCTCGAAGAGGACTGAGAGCCCCAGGCAAACATTTGCATCAGTCTATCACTTTGAGATTAATGACAACACTTGTGACAAGGTCTTCATTCTGTCTTTATTTGTGAGGGTATTGCCGCGCATCTTCTCGCGGCCATTTCAGTTGATCAAAACAAAACTCCTAAATACACACCTGCAGAGTTGAGTGATTATGAGCTGTAAACTGCAATGGAATAAACATGAATTTTCTTATTCCCTAAATGACAGGCCATAAATGTGCCCCGTTATAGAGGCATCGTGCACACACAAAAAACGGACACCAGTGGAGCTGTTTTTATGGCTAGCTGCAATCCCATTTCAGTGGTCCCAGCAACACCTTTAACCCGTGTTATGCATTACATAACCATATCATTTGTGAAATGGACTTGGAGATGTGTTACTGACGCAGATGTAAAAGTGGGGGAAGCAGTGGCAGAATGTATTTTACATTTCTCAAGTACCCTGAACACCAGACAGTAGCTGACAAACACAGGTGGTGAGATGCTCTGCTCCTATTCCAGTCCCATCTGCTGTACCTTTTGCTCAAATTTAAATTTTAAGCATTGCAATTTAACACCAGAGTTTGAAACGGTGCCGGCCCGGGAGCTATAAAACTGCAGCATTTTACATGAAGAGCTAGATTGTTGCATATCAACAGAAATCGTGATAATGCCTATACCCAAAATGTTTTACATTAGCATGAAAGCGTGTTTATGCTATGAGTGACGGTCACCTCCCGAAGAAACAAAGCCACGAGCAACACAGCAATGAGAGGCTCAACGGGTAGCTCATAACCATTCACAAATATGAAACACTACATGTGCAACATAAAAGTACTAAGTTAAGACTCCCAGCACAAAGTGGTGGTGGAATATTCTCTGTTAAAGGGATAGGATTTGATTGACAGGTGGTATAAGTTACTCACTAGCAGTGGTATTGATGCATAGACATAACCTTGGACGATGACTCCCGTGGTCAGATATGGCTCCGGTGCATATCTAAACACCGGCGCTCCTCAACGACTAAAAGTAGTTTCAAGATAAGAGAGCGATCTGAGAGGAGAACCGAGCATTGGAAATACGTGAGTGATGTTGCATTGTTTTGTGGTCACTTTTTGTGTTTTTATTAGCTGTCCTTGTTTGCTCTCGTTAATTTTTGTGCCCATTTGGATTAGTAGCCAGATCTTTGACTGTGAGAGTCAATGACTGAGGTGATGTCCATGCATCTATCTATAAGACAAATGGGTAATTCATACCATCTTATATCAATAAATCTTATCTATCCTTTAAGTATTGAAATATACATTTTTGAAGAAGTTTTTCAACAAAAAACTCAATGAGAATGCCTTCTTATATAACCACAGAGAGCTGAATCAGTTCATCTGGACACAACGTTTATTGACAGAAACATTTCATCACTCATGTAAGTGACCTCTTCAGTCTCAACTGACTGCAGGTATCCCCATCCTTATAAACAATACAGTGGCATAACGACCGAAAACGGTTTACATGCAAATAGGTGTGACCATTAACTAGAGTTACAATGACCATGTGTACTATTCACAGAGGGTTGGGGAATGGTTGCAATCACAGCATTGTAAGATGGTGACAGATGTACTCTTAGCCCCCCCGGGTTCAGGAATGCTTGTTCTCTCTTCACATAGATGGCCTCTTTGATTCCCCGTTCAAACCAGCGTTCCTCACTATAAAGGATGTGCACAGCCTCATCCTTGAAAGAGTGGCCACTGGCCTGTAGATGGGTGTAGACTGTGGAGTCCTGGCCTGACATGTTAGTTCTTCTGTGTTGTGCCGTCCTGTTTGCCAGTGTCTGGTTTCCCCAATGTACAAGTCACGGCAATCCTCCTGGCACTTAACAGTGTACACTATATTCTTATATAATGGTGATTGGGTGGCACGGTGGTGCATGGTTAGTTTGATCACCTCACAACAAGAAGGCCCTGGGTTCAAGCCCCGTGGTAGTCCAACCTTGGGGATCATCCCAAGTCATCCTCTGCGTGGAGTTTACATGTTCTCCCCGTGTCTGCGTGGGTTTCCTGCGGGGGCTCCGGTTTCCTCCCCACAGTCCAAAGACATGTAGGTCAGGTGAATCAGCTGTGGTAAATTGTGCCTAGGTGTGTGTGTGTGTGTGTGTGTGTGTGTGGGGGGGCCCTGTGATGGTCTGGTGGTCTGTCCAGGGGTTCTCCTCGCCTGCTGCCAAATGAGTGCTGGGATAGGCTCCAGCATCCCCACGACCCTGTGTAAGGATAAGCGGTTTGGATAATGAATGAATGAATGAATGAATGAATGAATGAATGAATGATAATTGTGATAAGGTAAACCACATATGCTTTAAGAATCAGGAAACACAATCTCTTAACAGAGACAATGCATCATGTAAAGCCAAGAGCTGCTTTCACAGAATATAAATGCAAAGTATCAATTGATAATTAAAAGCCGTAATATATTGTTTACAAAATATCCCTCAGTGCAATGCTGTTGTTTTTTGTTTTTTCGGTGAGTGAAACTGACGCTGTTTCTTTCCATTACACAGCATGAGGAAGTTTTCGTTCTTGGCCTGTTCCTACAAATAAGGTTTCTTCATGAGCAAGCCAGTACTGAGCAGTTAAAATGTGTGAAATTGAATAGTTTCATTTCATTTGTTGGAGCAGTGTGTTTGGAGATCAAAGTGTAAATTTGGGAAATGGAATAAGTCCCGAAGGTATCCTCACCCCCCCCCACCCCCCCCCCCCATCCACTCGCATTACCTTGAGGTAATGACATGATAAGAAAATATTCACACTTTGGATTTCTGTATCAGTTTATTTTCTTTTCAGTCAATATCCGTTCCTTGCTGTCGCTGGACAGGCAGATTCTGAAGCGTCCTCACATCTGTCCTCTCTATCCCAACACCTGACTTTCACTCTCCTACACGCAGACTATATTATCTGCTTCAACAAGCTACGCTTTCCTACCCACACCCCCTGTACCACAGCTACGGTAAATTTACCGATATTCCTTACAACGTATTAAAGCCTTGCTCCTGCTTCCTATCCACATCTCTTCTGTTACCTGCTCAAAGGTCGTGTTTAACTACGGTCTGAAGAAAAGGTGGAACAAATAAACGCCTTAGTCGGATAACACTGAACATCGAAAGTGAACGGATGAAGTAGAAAAATGGGCTTTTGTTATGTTTAAAGCCACAATCCTTTAGATTAAAGCTTCTGCTCAATTTATTGATGCCTATGGTGATTTGGGTAGATGGTAGATGTTGGTAGATGTTTCCCCGGGTGCTGCAATAGGAAAGAAGAACTGGAGTTGGTCCCCGGGTGCTGCAGCTGCCCGCTGCTCCTATACAATAGGATGGGTTAAACGCAGAGAAAACACTTCATTGTAAGAATACAATGTTGAATAAAGTAGCTTTCATTCACAT
>NC_079212.1:17533448-17550948 GCF_029633865.1 Lampris incognitus | reverse complement strand
AAAAAACAAAAAAAAAACAAGAATAGCAAATGAAGAAAACTCATTAATCCAGTTTATTAAGCTTTTTAAAACCTCATGAATGAGCATTTCACTTTACTTACGGCATCAGAAAATGAAAAGTCATTTGTAATGCTTGATGATGGACTGCAATTAAGAGATTCAAGTGTGCAATAATGTCCCATTTATTTTAAATGTTTGACAGATTTTTGAACAACTGAGATGCAGCACATTAGAAACTTTGTTAATCTACTACTACTACTACTACCACTACTACTACTACTACCACTACTACTATTACTACTACCACTACTACTACTGTAGCGCTATCTATCCCTTTTAACTGTCAAGGACAACGCTCCTGAGTTCTCTATACAACTCGGTATCCAATAAACTATTGAAGTATGTTAACTTCGCTTCTTATGTGTTTAAAGTATGTTCTAAAGGCTCTAAATGTCTTACAGTGTCATCTGGTAACTCCAACTAAAAAGGTTGACTACCCCTTTAAGGCGCTCAAATATGGCATATGACCCCTTTAAGGCAATCTAACATGGTCTAGACACCTCAATGTGTCACCGAGTAACTTATATTAAAATGGTGGACTAGCCCTTTATGGTTGTCTCAACATGTCACTTACCATAGCCTAGACACCACAGGAATAAACACACATGAATAATCCACACTCACACAGGTACATAGAATTATATATACAAATGTATTATGAGTAATAATTATTAGAATGAATGAAAGTGATAAGCCTCAATGGCTAACAAGCATCTGCATTCAGATATACACAAATTAATCAGACTAACACATTAGCATACAGCTCAATAACCCTATAACTAAGCCGGCAATAAAATAAAAGAAAGTCAACCCCCAGTTGCAGGCCTGTTTCTTTATCGGGTACGTGGGGACCCTAAACAGCCCTCTTCGCTCCCCTTGGGAGCCCGCACCTCCGGCTTGTACTCACAAAGAATGCTCCTCTTCGTCTCGCGCTTCCCGCCGCAGCGCAGCAGCGAACGTCAGGCCGGCAGCCATCCTAGCTAACTGGCTAGTTAGCCGTTAGCACCATCTCACGGTCGAACCGTGCGCTCGCCTCGGCAGCACAACACGGCAACAGACGACTCCTTCTGCGTTCCTCGATGGTCGCATGAACCCACCACTACACTGTACTAATAACGTTACTTCGCTAAACTAGAAGACCGCCCGACTCACTGTGGGGCAAGCCCCTCACCGCATCCAGTCCATTCGCGCGTCTTGCTGTGCTAGCAACGAACACCGACTGGCTAGCTCGCTCCGTAACGTCGCTGGGTCCACATATGGGACTGACGAGTAGTCAGTTTGTCTCCACAGTTCACACAAACAGTTCCCGGGATGGGTCTCGGTCAGACACCCGCACACATCACTGTTCACTAAACTTCAATTACATTTCTCTCCCCGCAAAATAGCATATAACAACTCGACATCAAACTGCTCCGTTTTGCTCACACAAGGGACGAGAGACCTCTTTCTCGCCGTCCAGTCTGCTCGTGCTGACGTTTTCCGCTGCCCTCTCAACGAATCACATTCAAGGTAAGGTATTCTCTCCACAGCCAACCAATCACAACAATGGTAAGTTTCAACACGAAAGCAAATGCATTTCACATTGGTAAACAACTGTTTTTCAGAACAATATCAACAATATAATATATTCATATTCAAAAGGTATACAAAATAACAAACATAGGCCAAACTCTTATCTAATAGTGCAATATAATATATCTAAGGCCTATAATTTAACCACAGGGTTACACTACCACTACTACTACTTTTGGCTGCTCCCATTAGGGGTCGCCACAGCAGATCATCCGTTTCCATCTCTTCCTGTCCTCTGCATCTTCCTCTGTCACACCAGCCACCTGCATGTCCTCCCTCACCACATCCATAAACCTCCTCTTTTCCTTTTCCCTGGCAGCTCCATGTTCAGTATCCTTCTCCCAATATACCCAGCATCTCTCCGCCACTCATGTCCAAGCCATCTCAATCTTGCCTCTCTTGCTTTGTCTCCAA
This sequence comes from Lampris incognitus, assembly GCF_029633865.1. Classification (NCBI taxonomy): domain Eukaryota; kingdom Metazoa; phylum Chordata; class Actinopteri; order Lampriformes; family Lampridae; genus Lampris; species Lampris incognitus. Next base: position 17,548,902 of record NC_079212.1, on the reverse strand, counting down.
ACCGTCCAAGCTGAACTGTTCCTCTAAAATAATCGTTCCTAATCCTGTCCTTCATCACTCCCGATGAAAATCTTATCATCTTCAACTCTGCCACCTCCAGCTCCACCTCCTGTCTTTTTGTCAGTGCCACTGTCTCCAAACCATATAACATAGCTGGTCTCACAACCTGCTGGTACCCTTCTGTCACAAATCACTCCTGACACTCTTCTCCACCCACTCCACCCTGCCTGCACTCTCTTCTTCACCTCTCTTCTGCACCCCCCGTTACTTTGAACAGTTGACCCCAAGTATTTAAACTCATCCACCTTCATCACCTCTACTCCTTGCATCTTCACCATTCTGCTGTCCTCCCTCCCCAATATACATGTATTACGCATATGTAATATATGTATATTGTAGAAAGTTCATTAATATGACATTATAATCAGATAAAACCTTACAAACAAGTTGCATATTACCCACTTACAAACCAATAACAGGGTCTTAAAGATTGTAATGCAACACTGTAAGAAATATGCTTACTAGTACATAGTTGTTTATGTACCAACTTTATAGAAAAGTTTAGTTTCAACATGATCATTATTGAGCAAACTCAATCAATGTCAGTCATGAAACGTATCACAGGAAATATTAACGTGGACATGCCACAAATGACATGTCAGTATGGTGTCCTCTTTAAAGGCGGGCACATTGCACCTCGCACAGTTTTGCCCCAAATTGTCTGCAGAGACCTCCCACCTTCTCTTTCCCCTCATCCGCCCTTTAAGTTAAAAGCCTGCACGAGCCACTTCAACACACAACCTGTATACGCCATCTTCTCTCATCAGCAGCTGTTTTTAGGCCGAACACACTGTGTTCCTGTTACTCCTATAGATAAATAGTTGTCATGTAGCAACCACTATCCAGATTGTTCCCTATCTTGATAATTGCAGTCCTCTCACATCTTATAGTAGTTAGCACAGCCCATATTGATGCATGTACCACTTTAAATAACACACTTTCTCTTGTTGCTTTTTTTTGTGTGTACAAAACGTGACGGAAAATATCAGTTTGGGGTGGTTTATTGCCGCGCTCTTTTTATAAAATACATATGTTGATTCCCCAAATAACCAGAGTAGTTCAACCACCTGTCATTTTCTAGAATATTCTTGGCCGGGTGCAGCAGAGGGGCAGCCTGGTACTTAGCCATGCAGCTGCTAAAAGCTTGGCCCCCATTGACTCTCACTTCTGAGTCCCACTGCTGAATATCCAGCTTCGGTCTAAATAAGCTGTGACTACTCTGTGTGCGTGTGTGTGTGTGTGTGTGTGTGTAATAGAACACAAACCAAGTGAGATCTCCTTCTGATGCTAAAATAATATTCCAGTACACACATTATTAACACGGGGGGGGGTCTACAATGGCATCAGACATTAGCATTTAAAAGCTCACGCTGACCTGCTTTTCAACAATCTTGACTTTTCATAATTAAACACTGGAGATTTGCGCCATCCCCCCCCCCCCTCTAAACGTCCCCCAGCTCGGAGGATCGTTATTATTCCGAGCCTTGAGCGGTTTGAGGCAAGTCGGTGACATTTCAGAATTGACATGTACCCCGCTCACCTGAGGAAGCTGCAGCCCGGGGCAACGACGCACGATCAAGAGACGCTCTCAGCAATGGCGACGATCTCACTTCTGGAAGATTCCTTCAGTTTCCGCTGCGCACGAGAGAGCGCTCTTCCCGCGCTTCCCCCCCCCCCCCATCAGCCGTAGGTTGCGAAGACAAGCCCGCGGAGAGTCACTGTTTATCCTTCAAGGACGGGTGGCGTGAAGAACGCAGTGTTATCCTTCAGTTTCCTCTAATGGATTATTTTTCCTAATATCTTCCTCTGCCTGCACAATTAATATGTTCCTGCTCAGCTGCACAAATGATTATTTGTTTATGCACGTCTTTTTTGACTGCACCCCCCCATGCACACACACACACAAACACACACGAAACCCCCCCCCCCCCAGAGAGTCATGCCGGCCCCATGTTAATTATTTTGTCAACCCTCATATCTCTTTTAATTGTTGTGGGTTTGTTTATCCTGGAGATCAAATTGAGCTTGGAAAGATTGAAGGTGGTTGGCAACCCAGATCAGCCAGGAAGACAGATGAACGCTCGCAGATGAATGCGCAGACAGACTGACAATGAGAGCGGCAGAACAGCAATACGGCGCGCCGCTTAAACGGGTACACGGATGCGAATCACGGTGATGTGAAAAGACAAGCTTGTATCCATGCAAGTATTTGTATTGTGCATTTTGTAAGCTTCAAACGTAGAGAATTTGCAAGATAAATACTCAAACACTGCATTGCAACCCCCCCCCCCCCACACACACACACCTCCTTCCACCTCCTATGAGTCTTGTATCTGAATGATATTCACACATGGTTTATCCACTTTCTTTTTTGGATTAAAATGCCTTTCGGGTGGCCCATTTGAAATTTAATTGCGCTTTTTTTCTTTCTTTTTTTGTGAAATGTAAATCTACAGCCTTGTATTGAAACTTAGAGAAATTATAATATAGATACTCAAATACAACAGCGCCCCCCCCCACCTCTCCTGAGAGTCTTGCATCTAAATGATATTCAGACATTGTTTATACACTTTCTTTTCGGATTAAAATGAATTTCAGCTGGTACATTTAAAAAGCTAATTGTTCTTCCTTGTGTGAAATGCAAATCTACACACATACATCCGTGGTGCAACAACCTTCCATCATTCCACTTAATGCAAAGTTATTCCTGGCGTTGCCGTTGCTCAAACAGAAAATGGGAGTAGAAATGCAAATGTGTAGGTTATCTCACAAGGTTGCGGTCTGTTTTGCACAATTAGCAAACGTGAATGAGTGAGAGTAATCCTGGGCACTACAATCAGGGAAACACATCCGCAGGAGCTATCATTAGAATAGTCCCTCCTGCTTACACAGAGGTTTGTAAATTAGATAAACTATGACATTTAGTGTCAACGTGACTCGAATGCATTTCATCTGGCTAGTTTCAGATTTGTGTCCGGTATCTCTGATACATATCGAGACAAACCTTCCTAAAAAGCTGCAGTCCATGGGCGTCCGGATAGCGTGGCGGTCTGTTCCGTCGCAGCCCGGTATCACGCCAATGCCTGTAATATACACGCTGGTCCAGCGTGTCAGTGTCACAGTTTGCCTCGCTCAGGCGTGAAAAGTACACGCGTGTAGGAAGGTGCAGTGCCAGCAGGGAGCGATGATTAACTCAATGCCAGCAACTCCCCACGGAGGAAAAGAAGCATACAGCATTTTCCAAAACCCCTCGCCTAACCCTAACCATAACCCTAACCCAACCCTAACATGAACCCTAACCCTAACTCTAACCTTAACCTTCCCCCTAACCCTAACCCTAACCTGCCTTCACCTCTTAATCATCGCCCCCTGCAGGCACTGCACCTTCATCCACGCGTGTACTTTTCACGCCTGAGCGAGGGAAACCGTGACACTGACACCCTGAACCTGCGGGTGTATTACACGCTTTGGCGTAATACCGGGTCAGCAGCAACACGGGGATCACCGGCTCGAATCCCCGTGTTACCTCCGGCTTGGTCGGGCGTCCCTACAGACACAATTGGCCGTGTCTGCGGGTGGGAAGCCGGATGTGGGTATGCGTCCTCGTCGCTGCACTGGCGCCTCCTCTGGTCGGTCGGGGCGCCTGTTCGGAGGGGGAGGGGGAACTGGGGGGAATAGTGTGATCCTCTCACACGCTACTTCCCCCTGGTGAAACTCCTCACTATCAGGTGAAAAGAAGTGGCTGGCGACTCCACATGTATCGGAGGAGGCAGGGTACCCAAGGTACCAGATGATCTCACATGCAGGGAGAGCATCTCCCCTGGAAAACATGATGTTGTGTACACCGGATATGACAATCTGACACTAAGCACCGACCTGGGATACATCCTTTATGGATCTATTACTGGATTTAACACAGGGATGTGAAGGCTTAATGTGGTATTACAGGTAAATATAGTCCGAACTGTGTTATTCTACTACACTATCGAGCCCTTTGTTTAACTGATTGTCCTTCTGCAAATAGACCCACAACCACCCAGCCTTGGCTTCAGGATATCAATAAAGAATGCATGTAAACATTTCATTAAAGTAGCGTGTGCAAAAACAAAAAATATTTCGCTTTGCATACATATTTTATCAAAGAAAGCATGCAGTGGCTGGTAATAAAACAGCCCCTAGCCCCCGTGACATTAAATCAGCAATGCAGGCAGTTTTATCGAATCGTTTGATAAATAATGGTGAAGGTAAATAAGGTTACACTTAAAAGATTCTGCAGCTTTTTATGTTTTACTGCTTGGCCATTGACTCAGCATCTCTGGTTGTACTATCTATTCAGACTGTGATCAGAAAATTCCTTTAAGCTCCCGAAGAAGGTCAGAAAAGTAATTAACCTTGTTCCGTGCGCATCAACACGGGGACAGAAACAAACGCGTGCACTCGTACACAGATTCGCACGTGTGTGCACAGTTACACGCGCGCGCACACACACACACACGCACACACACAAAACAGGCATATACATGTACAATTACACACACACACTATATACTCTCTTTCACTGACACATTGGTGTGCATGCAATCACACACACACACACACACGCACACACACGCACACACACAAAACAGGCATATACATGTACAATTACACACACACACACACACTATATACTGTATTTCACTGACACGTTGGTGTGCATGCAAACACACACACACGCACACACACACAAAACAGGCATATACGTCTACAATAACACATACACACACACTATATACTCTCTTTCACTGACACATTGGTGTGCGTGCAAACACACACACACACACACACACACACACACACACACACACACACACACACACACACACACACACACACTATATACTCTCTTTCACTGACACATTAGTGTGCGTGCAAACACACACACACACACACACACTGGTGTGAAAAGGCAATGAAATAACGCGAGCCTGAATGTATTCCTCTATATGGAGGAATTAAAATGACCAATACAACACTTGGTCCCGTATTCTGGTAAATATGTGAGGCCTTTTTTAAGAAAGGCTGTCAGGGGCGTCCGGGTAGCGTAGCGGTCATTGCCTACCAACACGGGGATCGCCGGCTCGGATCCCCGTCTTACCTCCGGCCTGGTCGGGCGTCCCCATCCAGACACAGCTGGCCGTGTCTGCGGGTGGGAAGCCGGATGTGAGTTTGTGTCCTGGTCGCTGCACTAGCGCCTCCTCTGGTCAGTCGGGGCGCCTGTTCGGGGGAGAGGGGGAGTTGGAACTCGGGGGAATAGCGTTATCCTCCCACGCGCTACGTCCCCCTGGTGAAACTCCTCATTGTCAGGTGAAAAGAAGCGGCCGTTGACTCCACATGTATCGGAGGGGGCATGTGGTAGTCTGCAGCCCTCCCTGGGAAGGGGTGGAGCAGCAACTGGGACGGCTCGGAAGAGTGGGGTAATTGACCAGACACAATTTGGGAGAAAAGGGGGGGGGGGTGGATAAAGAAAATAAAAATAAAGGCTGTCAGACAATAACGAGTTAAACAATTAGATCACATCACATTTCTCATGTCCTTTCAGTCTGCTTGGTGTCCTCTCTGTTTCTTTCTTTTCCATGCTTCCCGTTGGTCCCTATCCGTCTCATTCACCCAGTGCCCTTTTCTTCTTCTTTATTTCATCTCTCTAAAAAATTTCTAACCGTCAACATTTTGGATAGTTTCAATTCGAGAGACCCACAAAGGTATCAAGAGGGCTGTAATGGCGGCGGCGGCGGCGGCACTCCCCCTTCTGGAGAGAGTGGCATCACGTGGGCTGTGCAGGGGCTTCACGGCCGTGCACCTGAGCGTGTTCCTCTCTCTCCTGGCAGGGGGCGTCCCTCGCTCAAACCCCGAATAACAAGCCGGCTGTGTTGCAGGGCGCTTTTCTTTTCACACGCAGCGGTTGATCTATTTCCGGAGCGCGCTGGCGACGTGCACGCAACGTTTTGGAGATTTCCGGCTCTTCGTCTCGTTGCTGAAAACAAACAGGTCCAGGTTCATGTCCAGAGGGAGCCTCCGTAGATGGGCGTGATGCAGCGAGCCGGGGGGGGGTGAAAATTGGGGTGGTTCAAAACGGTATTCAGGTGAGGTAAAGCTTTCGTTTGTGGGGCGGAGGGCGGAGTGGGAGGAGGTTCGGATCACCCCTGGCTCTGACAGTTTGCAGTCTTATTTTCCGGTTTCTGCCCACCGATGGCAGACTACCTCCAGATGTTGAATACTGCATCGCTGGCCGAGGCAGGCAGGAGCCAACATTTCAAGCGGAAGGAGACGGCACAACTTCCTTTTTTTTTTCAACTAAACGCAGTTTGGTGAAGTTATCGCGGCTAATTTTGGGATGATGTCTGTGTTGATTGACTGAATCCAGCAGGTAGAGGGCATTTAGACGGCTCAAAAAATAAAAAAAGGATTTGGGGTTTAATTACACCCCAAAAGTCTGGGGCAGATTACAAGAGGAGTAGACTTAGGCGATCTAGCAATATGATGTTGATGTTGGGATATTAGACTAGATAGCATCTGGAATGTGTTACTGTAATATCTGGATATAACAGGGAAACGAGCCTGTTAGACTGTTTAAGCTGAGAGAAATGAACAATGAATGTCTCTCCTTGCTTAACCACCATATCCCACATCACCAGTGATCATTTCTCCAAAAATGTCCCGTGTGTAAGTAGTGTGAAGGCACTGATAGTCCTCCCCGAGACGTCGTCACACTGCCGATATCCATCCATCCATTCATTATCCAAACTGCTTATCCTGCTCTCAGGGTCGCGTGGATGCTGGAGCCGATCCCAGCAGTCACTGGGCGGCAGGCGGGGAGACACCCTGGACAGGCCGCCAGGCCATCTCTCTCTCTCTCTCACACACACACACACACACACACACACACACACACACACACACACACACACACACACACACACACACACACACACCCCTAGAGACAATTTAGTATGGCCGATTCACCTGACCTGCATGTCTTTGGACTGTGGGAGGAAACCGGAGCACCCGCAGGAAACCCACGCAGACAACATACAAACTCCACACAGAGAACGACCCCGGACGACCCCCAAGATTGGACTACCCCGGGGCTCGAACACAGGACCTTCTTGCTGTGAGGCGACCGCGCTAACCACTGCGCCATCGTGCCGCTCTGCGCCACCCTCCTGCACTTCACATGCAGTCTCTAAAAAAACAAAACACTGATGTGTGTTTGATATCTTTACATTTTTCATCATACATCAGTTATCATACATTCGGTTCTTATTAATGAGCCAAATGATCCGTCGATATGGGGGTAAAAAATATTGTGATACAGGTAGTCCCCGGGTTATGAGCACCTGTACTTACGAACCTACCTCTGTAAAGCCTGTTATTTTAAAAGGACAATGAGAGAGTAATGGAGTATTTAAAAGACTCTGCCCCAATGAAAGCAGCAATTACCACTAAACAACGCGGTGGTTTGATTATCGAAATGGAAAGGCCATTGGTAATTTTGTTAGAGGATCAAAATCAGCATAATATTCCTTTTATACTGATTTTGCAAGACATCAAATGGAATGAGAGTCAGTATTAACCTTTAATGACCTTTTCTTTTTTATCTTAACAGCTTGAGAAATGTTTAACATTTTCTATACCTATACACATTCTCTCAATTATAAATACTGTAGTTACATTTATAATTATTATTGCATTATTATATTTTGGTGTTTTAGGTAAAATATATACTATATACTAGGACAAACACTTGACTGGTTGAGGCTAAATGTGAACTGTGCGTAACTGTTCTGACTTGCATATAAATTCGACTTACGAACGGACTCAAAGCCGGAAATCGTTCGTCATCCGGGGACTTCCTGTCATTGATTCGTCAGCATCTCCCGGCCTGATAGGGGAGTTACATGATCCTTAAAATGTGCAGACACCCTTGGAGAGACCTTGCAGGTTTCAGCTATCAAAACATTTCAATACTGTAACGTGCATGGATTAGTAGACACGCTGGCCGCTGGCTCGCGGGTCTGACGCTTTAGTCGAGCGGTTAGCGATGCCTCCTGCGGTACGGGTTTGCGTCCCGGCCGCGGCAGTTCCTGTGGTTGCGTTGTTCCCCGAATTCGCTACAATACTTAAATCTCGAGAAAAAAATAAGAAGAAATAAAATAGTCTAAACTAAAGTGAAGGTTTCGACAGACGCTCATATTATTATACCATATTGCTTTACCCAGCAGTATTCGATATCTCCCTAACTGTCCAGACACATCGAAAACAATAGTGGACGCACACAATTCAGTGTGACTTGTTTGAGTCCTCTGTGGGCAGCAGCGCCCCAAACTGGTCATTTGCAGCAGCAGAAACCCACAAAAAAGCAGCGTTGTCATGCTGTGTCCCCTATTGTTGCCCCGAAATCGAATCAAGTTTGGAGGCCTGTCAAAGCAGTTTGACGCGCCAATGAATGCTCTTGGCGTACGTTTGGCCATTTAACACAATCGACCTACGTTCAAAAACGTGAACGCCAGACGCGTAGTTTGTGTACAAATCCTGAATTCTTTCATTCCCTCGTGTTGTCCTGCTCTCTTCTTCCGTTCAACTCACAGGACACGGCAATGGGCCGTATAGAGCTTGTCCCCCCCCCCCCTTCTCCTCAATTGTACTTGGCCAATTACCCCACTCTTCCGTAGTCGTCCCGGTCGCTGCTCCACCCCCTCTGCCTATCCGGGGAGGGCTGCAGACTACCACATGCCTCCTCCGATACATGTGGAGTCACCACTCACCAGCCGCTTCTTTTCACATGACAGTGAGGAATATCACCAGGGGGATGTAGCGCGTGGGAGGATCACACTATTTCCCCCAGTCCCCCCCCGGACAGGCGCCACGACCGACCAGAGGAGGCGCTAGTGCAGCGACCAGGACACATACCCACATCCGGCTTCCCACCCGCAGACATGGCTAGTTGTGTCTGTAGGGACACCTGATTAAGCTGTAGGTAACATGGGGATTCGAACCGGCGAGCCCCATGTTGGTAGGCAATGGACTAGACCGCTATGCTACCCGGATGCCCCGAGAGCTTGATTTTGAATCGCATGTAATGCACAGGTGTGATGATGGCCAGGTACGTACTCACCCTAATTATGCCGTGATGTCATTCCTATTCTAATTAAGCACACTTTGGTACCTAGAATGAAAAAAGGTAATCATGAGGTTAACCAAATTCTGGCCCGTTATAATTTGCTGCTTGGAGCCTCTGTTTTTTTAGTGCGTGTACCCCACCGTTTCGCCACCCCCCCCCCCCAAAATCACGTAAGCGGAACGCCGCTGAAATTAGCCGTCTAAACACTGATAATGAAGACACGTCAGCGCATCTTGAAGCTGTCAGATGACATTAGGCTCCAGCTTCACTCCATCCCTCCACAATTAACTGCCCATAAAATGACCATTTAATTAATAAACCTTTGCCGTAGTTTCCTCCCATGGCAGCATTATTTATTTATTTTTTGCTGGTGCGGGACGGCGGGAAGCTAAGTGTTGTAACGTGACCGGAAGTGTGGCCCTCACGGATCCTCCAGAATGCGGTTCCGCCACGCAAGTTCAGCCTGTCGACATGTGAAACCTGCCTCCCGGCTCTATGACTTTATTTGGAGGAGGTTTTAGCATTTGGTGATAAAGCAGAAAACTTTTCTTTCTTTTCTTCCCTAAACTGTTGTTTACACACTTCTGTGTGGCCTCGTCGCCGCATGTCAACTTTAAAATGAGTTTTTTTTGGTGGGGGGGGGGGCGCACGGCGAAGATTAAAAACAAGTAGCATCAAAGTTAGCGGGCCAACTGTGCATGAGAGCGGGCCTTTCATCAGGCTTTTAACAAACAGACACCCGGCTCAATTATACCACGTCAGTCAAGTTAAGCTATCACGGCTTCAATCAACACCTTTGAAGCCCGATCAGAAATGCACAGCCTGTCGGGATCAACAAACACTAAAGGCCTAGCCTTCATAGCGCGGCATATGTGAAGGAACGCGGTGCCTTCTGGGAAGGCAAGGCGTAAACAAACAATGTTTTACTTGTGGTTTTTTTGCGGGCGCTCTTGTGTTCGCCTCGGTCACAATACACCGAGGTCATGATAAATTCTCCCAAACCCTCTCCTTCCCTCGGTCTCCGGTTGCACGTTGCATAGCAGAATCCCTCTCTATTCCTGCTTTTTTTATCATTCAAGAAACTAATTATTTTCTAATGACTTGTGTAAATAATTCATACGCAGCATCTGTTGCCGAGCGCGGCGAATCGCTCGCCTAATGCCGGCGAAATAATCTTTGTGCGCGGCGTCAACACCGCACAGCTCCCCCCTCTTCTCCGCGACGGCTTTCGAAGGGGGGCGACACTCGAAATGTGCTCTGACATCCATGGCAACTAAATTAGCTTCTAAAATGCCCGCTGTTGCACTCCACCGATAGCCCCCCCCCAAAAAAACCCTTTAACATCTCGTAGACATGAAAGGGCTTTCTAAAACCTTTCTGCATTATTTCCCTTACACAGATTACAACACGAGTGCCCCATTTTCAGCAACACTTTTAATAATAAATGCTTCGTGACAGAGAGCCCGGGCATCAATCCAAAAACAAATGTATTTACCGAAGCAAATCTAGAATTAATGATGACTACAAAAAGAAATAGATGCCAATTAAGCATGGTTAAACTCAACAGTGGCGCTCATCCGTCTTCGGTCCTCCCATGAAAGGTGCTGTGCGCCACACAAAGTGCACAGCACATTTCTCCATCAGAAGTCTCGCGCACGCACGCACGCGCACGCACGCGCACACTTAGAGACACACACTGCGGGCTGAGCTCAATATAAGGTATGGATCAATCTCCACCTTACTGGAGAATAATATAGACAAACCCGGAGTCGTTCACATGGCTACAGGCGGTTTAATATCAACCTGATCGTGCTCTATAAATGCTGCTAATCTAGGCTGACCTTCTTGCTGCAAGCCAGATGGATCATTGTGTGTGTGTGTGTGAGAAAGAGCTAGAGAGACAGCTAGATAGATCGCTAGATAGCGAGATAGATAGATAGATAGATAGATAGATAGATAGATAGATAGATAGATAGATAGATAGATCGAGACAAACGGACTGACTGATTGAGACAGACAGTGGCACCACAGGGTAACCCAGATTGAGACATGGCACAGATGGTAGGGGGTTTAGGTAATGGGAGTGGGGTGGAGTGAGGGGGGGGGGTTCATCCTGAGTTCCCCAGACTCATAACTCAAGTGCGCCATCATTATATCAACACAATGACTGCTTCACAGACATCTCCGTATCTGGCCGGCATGTTTGTTTTTTAACGCTGCGTAACAAGGGGGGAAAAGTCACAGGAAGCAGCTAACTTCTAAACAGATTAATAAATTACGCTCACTGTGGGGAGGGATCTTAATATTGACAGTTTTATCAACGCCTCTCCTAGTGTCATTAATTTCTGCAAACATTTCTAGGAGTTTGGACCCGGAAACACTGTTAACGAACAAACACACGGCTCTGCACCCCCCCCCCCTTTGCTATTTGCTGACTCCTGCTGTATGCTGGCTGGTAAAATCTGTAAAGTGAATGTAACTTGTTTACTCCTGCAATAGTAGTTTTCTCTTTGTTAGAGCTCCAACACCCTCTTTGTTTCCCCGCCAAGGTCTTCTCGGGCCCCAGGGGGCGTCATTTTCCAAGACCTTGCAGCCGGTGAGTTGAGAAAGTCGAGCTGAGTCGCCATCCAGGATCCGGACTCCTGGAGTCCTGTAAGGGTGCAGGATGGACAGCTGAGTCCTGACTGCCCTGACCAGAGAGAACATTACCCTGGTGCAGTTCACAGGGCGCCATGATTCACTCAGCAGCGCTCTGATTCGCTGTTGTGCAGGATCATGCCCTCCCTTCTGCAGTGCTGACTGTTGCATAACGACTTTCATGCCTGAAATGTCCCAATATCACCAATGGTAGATGGTATTGCTGAGATACTTCCTGGTTATTCAATTCAATTCGATTCAATTCAATTCAATTCAATTCAATTAAATTCAATGATGCTTTATTGGCATGACTGCATTAATTACAATGTTGCCAAAGGAAAACAGGTCAACAGAGTACTAAACAGAAGAAGAAGAAACAAACAAGGAAAAAGGAAGACATAGATCTGGCAATCGATGGTCATTTCTGCAAGGTTATACTTGCAGAAATGACCATCTTGCTTATCCTTTGGTAACTATGATTAAACAATTTCCAAAAATATCTAAAATCACCAAAATGAAGCCCATGTCATAAGCTATATGTATGATGTCAAAACTACAAAAATATATAAGACTCAGCATCATATCACTCAAATATCAGAGCAGAAACAGTAAAATGTACGCAGCTCACAACTAATAGAGTCATGACATAATGGGAACAAGCAACTATCTACACATGTAGGAGCTCATTCATGTGTGTGTGTGTGGGGGGGGGGGCTGGAAGTGTAGGTGTTGTTTTGCTATGCGGGTGTGTGTATAGTTGTTCAGACTACATTTAACTTGCAGCTCCAGTTTAAAATTTTTTTTTGACAAAGGCAGTAAACAGCACAGCGACAAGAAATCTAATTAAATCATGTACCGTCTGACCTGCAGAGAAGTACGACAGCCAGCTAGAGACGAGGAGAGAGAGCGAAAGCGAGAGAGAGAGCAAGAGAGAGCGAAAGAGAGAAGGTGAGAGAGGAAGAGGAAGAGGAAGGTCTAGGGGTCTTTAGTAGATGTAATTGGAAGTGCAGTGTGTGTGGAGAGTAATTTCAATCATCTGCGGTGACTTCTCTCAGGGTCATTTACACACCCCAGATTAATTGAACTGAGATAGGAGGATGAGGAGTGGCATGCGGGAGGTGCAGGAGGAGGGAAAAGAAGGAGGAGGAGGAGGAGCGGGGGGCAAAATGGGTACTGGGCCGTGGTGGGGATAGTGGGCTGGGGGTGGGTGGGGTGGCTGTCTGTCTGTTCCGTGAGCAGAAAAGGAAACAAACCATATCCAGAGCCTCCAGACTCCAGCTGCATGACAACACACGGCGCAGCGCTCCGCCGTGTTGGGCTGAGCTGGGAGAGGAGAGGGAGCGCTGTGGATTCATTAAACCCGCTCCCTCTCCACAGCTGGAGCCGGTAATCTGACAGCCATGTCTGTAAATCACATCTCCACGCCCATTCTTCACACCGCGAGGAAAAGGACAACACACTTTTCCCTCGCGGATTTTATCCACATTTCATCGCCGGGAAGCAAGACAAAGGCGTCTGGCTAACAGTCTTCACCTCCATTGTGTTTAGCGAAGTACCCTCAATGTCACGTGGCTCACAACGCAGGGTGAAGACGAGGTATCGTTGATATAATCCACTCAATATTACTTGTGAAGTGCTGCTCTGATAAGTATTTTCTCTGCCCCCCCCCCCGCCAACCTTTTCTCTCCCCAACTGTATCCGGCCAATTACGCCACTCTTCCGAGCCGTCCCGGTCGCTGCTCCACCCCCCTCTGCCGATCCGGGGAGGGCTGCAGACTACCACATGCCTCCTCCCATACATGTGGAGTCGCCAGCCGCTTCTTTTCACCTGACAGTGAGGACGTTTCGCCAGGGGGACGTAGCGCGTGGGAGGATCGCACTATCCCCCCACCCCAGTTCCCCCTCCCCCCCGAACAGGCGCCCCGACCCGCCAGAGGAGGCGCAAGTGCAGCGACCAGGACGCATATCCACACCCGGCTTCCCGCCCGCAGACACGGCCAGTTGTGTCTTTAGGGACGCCCGACCAAGCCGGCGGTAACACGGGGATTCGAACCGGCGATCCCCGTGTTCTCTGTCGTTTCTATCAGAAAAAAAGACGTTTTTTTTATCGACACTCTCAATAGGAGTCAAAGGGTGGACTCCACCAGGAGCTTATGGATGCAAACGCCTCATCGCTTGAAATCATGTTCATGGCGCGCTGATGTCAGTGAAAAGCAAGATGACATACATTTGGCAAAATGCAGGAAAATGGCAGCCGTATAGAGGAGAAGAACTCATCAAATGCTTGATTTCTTTTCAATGGAAAACAGTTAAGTAGTTTCAGTTCCAATGTTTGTTTTTTTCCCCCCTCTTGTTTTGTGTTGCGGGCCAACCTTGGCAGCAAAGAGACAATGAGATTGAGGGAAAAAAAGAAAAAGCGGCACACAGAGGAGAGGTAGACTGCAAGTAAGACCCGTTCCAGGAACGCAGAGGGGTGTATTAAATACAAAGAGCGCATGAGTTGAGCAGGGGCACTTTTAGGCGGGAGAGGGGCAAATAATAGCAGCTCCAGCGCAACCAGAGGGGCCGAGCAGGTGTGCACAGTGACCACGGCACAGACGTGTGCGAGGGGTTGGCAGTATCGGTCTCAACACGGGGTTAGTTGTAGTGCAAAGACCAGGTGGGAGCCAGCCATTTGGACCGCTGTGTGTATGTGAGAGAGAGAGAGTGAGAGAGAGAGAGAGAGAGAGAGAGAGAGAGAGAGAGAGAGAGAGAGAGAGAGAGAGAGAGAGAGAGGAGAGAAGAGAGAGAGAGAGAGAGAGAGAGAGAGAGAGAGAGAGAGAGAGAGAGAGAGAGGGAGACCCTCACAACCCCCCCCCCCACACACACACACACAACCCAGCAAAATAAATTCCAGCCGTCTCAAGCGCCCCGCGTGTCTGCATTCTTCCATTGTCTCTCTTTCATCTGGAGAAGATCCGTACTAACAGCAGGCTGGTGGAGGCCAATCACTTGCTCCCTACTGTAAAGTATAATCTTCCTCCGAAACTCTTAAACCCGGGGGGGGGGGGTTACTTCGCCACACCCCCCCCCCATCATCCATCAAGAGTAGATGTGACAATTCACCTGCTTATTCTCTGGTAACTTCGTTACACCGTTGTCACTCATTTTGTACAATGGTCCACGCAGAGAGGTACGATATAAAATGGCTGCGTTGACACGTTTCCACAAATCCATCTGTCAACTTCACGGCTTTCAGGATCCCTCTATCGTGCTGATGATAGAGACGCGGAAAAACAACGAGGTGTCCGTGACTCGCGGAGGGATTAAAAATTCCTTTTGAAATACGAGTGTCGATTTAACTTCATAAAAAGCCCTGCCTTTGGTCTGTCCGCCGCGCCTGTCTCTGCTAATCTGCAGTGTTTGACATCAATCTCTGTCAGTATGCAACTGTTTATCAGCGCGTGCGCGCACGTCAGCCTCGATCAGCCTCGCCAAATCTACCGGAGCGTCGCGTCCCAACTCACCCAGCGCTCCTCTGATGCAAGATAACTTATACGCTCAGCCGAATACGGCGTCGGTTCGGGCTCAGAAGGAGTGCCCACGTTTCTCCGAAGT
>NC_079212.1:17497904-17533248 GCF_029633865.1 Lampris incognitus | reverse complement strand
GGATTAAACATTAACTCACAGGGCTCTGAAACTTTAATATCCAGGCATGTGTCAACTGTGAGTTTGGCTCTCTACCGAAGACTTGTCATCTAGATTTGGGAGGCAGGGTGAGCTGATTTTTTTCGATATATATATATTTCCCCCCTTTTTTCCCTAATTGTATCCGGCCAATTACCCCACTCTTCCGAGCTGTCCCGGTCGCTGCTCCACCCCCTCTTCCGATCCGGGGAGGGCTGCAGACTACCACATGCCTCCTCCCATACATGTGGAGTCACCAGCTGCTTCTTTTCACCTGACAGTGAGGAGTTTTGCAAGGGGGATGTAGCGCATGGGAGGATCACGCTGTTCCCCCCAGCTCCCCCCCTCCCTCCCTCCCCTGAGCAGGCGCACCGACCGACCAGAGGAGGTGCTAGTGCAGCGACCAGGACACACACCCATATCCGGCTTCCCACCCGTAGACACAGCCAATTGTGTGTGTAGGGACGCCCGACCAAGCCAGAGGTAATAAGGAGATTCGAACCGGCGACCCCCGTTTTGGTAGGCAACGGAATAGACCGCCACGCTACCCAGACGCCTTTTTCCGATATTGTTAAATAAAGAAAATTGGAATGAAACGCCCTTTCACTAAGGGTCTAAAAGTGAATTAAGGTTTTTTTTTTTTTGTTTGATCGGGTGGCAAAGGAAATGGCTGTTCAGAAACGTTGGTCTGAAATGTGAACCATTTACTTATCAGAGCATTCTGACGTCATTACAAAACGAAGATGGGAAGACAACCGCTGCGAAAGATGACAAAAAAGTGGACACAATGCAGAAACGCAAACCCAAGATAAGTATTGAACAGCGCCCCACAGAGCGTGTTGTCGTATCTACGTTGATGATAAGTGTTGTGTGCGGTTTGGAAATGTGGATGAAGACGCACTGACCGGCCCTTCTTTAGACTGGCAAAAAAAAAAGACAAAAAAAAAAAGAGAGAGAAGAGAAGACAATTTCAAAGACAGATGAAATGTTTATGCCAAACAGTGCCGCTGAATCTACCCCTTATCAATTCACTCAAAATATAAGGGAAAAATCAGTGTGGGGAATTGCATGGCTCCCTGAGCGATGGCCTCGCTCACTACAGAAAATATGCAATCACATGCAGCCACATCAAAACACTGTCACCACAGCGATGTTCCCCGGCAAATGGGATGTGTGGTGTCCTGAGAACGGGTGTTGGTGCTTTTTCATGCAGAATGCAAAGCAGAAAATTTCTCTCTGAAGCCCCCTCCTCTCCCCCCCCTCCCCCCCCCTCTCTCTCTCGCTCTCTCTCAGTCTCTGAAGATGACACAGCAGCACACAACACCTCTAAATAATGAAAATGTGTTCTCAGGGTCAAAATGCCTCTTAAGCTCAACCTGTTTCCTGCCAAACAGTCAATACAGTGTGGGAGTGGAGTGGAGGAGCAGGATGAGTGGGGAGTGAAAGGGGTGAGGGGTGGGGGGGGGGGGGAGAGACCTCCCTTTCGTTCCCTAAGGTTTTAAAAGCAAACATCCCTGCACTGAAATGGCCAAGTGGTGGGAAGTGTAGATCTGTCGGGCCCCGCTATGTCTCAGCCTCGGAGCCTTATAACTCATCCTGCCACCCTAATCTCTATTGCATGCTCTGGCTCTCACCCGCCACCCCTTCTCCTCTCCTCGACCCCCTGTTCCTCTCTCCTTCCATTCGCCCCCCCCAGTGCTATTTCTCTGCTTTAACTGCATAAGTGCTTACACAGAAGGATGACAGCTTTTTTGGGGGGGGGGTGGTGGCTTTCTCTCTACAGACTGTTTTGCTTTTTGTCTCTCTTTCTTCCTCACATTTTGACATGGTTGTGAATGCATTGCTTGCATTTTTCCCCCCTTTTCTCTTTGCGTGCATGCAAGTGTCTGTGTCTGTGTGTGCATGTGTGTATTTTTGGTGTCTAATCCCGAGGGGGGATAAGGATGATCAATCTCTAGAGTCTTCACATCTTCATACACACACACACACACACACACACACACACACACACACACACACACACACACACACACGCACACACACACAGACTCGCACACAGAGCTCCCTGTGGGCTAAGCAGCCACTCAATGCTGAATCTGTGGACAGGAAAGACATTTCAGAAAGTTTCAAAATGCTGAGTTTCCTTTTTGAGTTTTCACATTGGTGCCCCTGTTGAATTTCAGGATCTACTCCCCGCTGATTTCCCTGCTTCCCCTCGTGGATTCTCCTGTGCAAACACTGCATTTAACTGGGTGGGTCTTAGTGTCTGCAGAAAAGCGCTAAACAAAATGACACCTTGAAGGAAGAGGAGGATGAATTCTCCACTAACACGCGCAGAAAGTGTTTTTTTTTTTTTGACGTAACAGCAGCTACCAACTTCCAGGCAACTACCTTCTTAAAGGTCTGTGTGGACTCACATCATTCTTCCAGGGCCGTGTGCTCTGAACAGGACGAAATGACACACCGATTCCTCCAAATGGCTTCTCCGGTTCTGATGACATATGAAGGGATCCGGTTTTATTCTGTGTAGAAATCACTTCCCTTGGTGAATGAGGACCTACGACAACAAAAAAGTTCCTCTCTTTCTCCAGTGTGATTCGGGTGCATGTTTACTGCATGTCACGTCTGTTTGATGGGAAAAAAGGTAAAATCTTGATTCTTCCCTTTCTCGTGCCTAGACCATGAGTACGCGGGTGTTTTTGAAAATGAGGTTTTTTCTTCTTCGTTCATAGAAGAAAAGAAAAAATCCCGTCCACACAAGCTGTGTCTTTACACATGCTCAGTAAAGCAGGCAAGGAAATCTGGTTTGAATGGGGGGGTCAAAGAGGCCATCTGTGTGAAGAGGGAACGACCACCCCTGAACTGGGGGGGGGGTAAGAGTACATCTGTCGCCGTCTTACAATGCTGTGATTGCAAACGTTCCCAAATCCTCTGAATAGTACACATGGCCATGGTAACTCTAGCTAATGGTCACACCCATATTTGTATGTGAAACGGATTGTTGGTTTGGTTGTTATGCCACTGCATTGTTTATAAGGGAGGGGACACCTACAGTCAGCTGAGACTGAAGAGGTCACTTGGATGAGGGATGAAGCATATGTCAATGAACGTTGTGTCCAGATGAAGGGATTCAACCTTCTCTGACCACACAACAACGTAAAAAAAAAAAAGTCCAAATGAAAACAAAAAAACAGGATGAAAGCGCTGTCGACAGCATGCCAAACCAACAAGCGGCGACTAACCCTAACCCCGAAGCCGTGATGGCCAATCGGAAGCCTAAAAAAAGCCCCAAACTCTGTTTTCCCTGTCTACATGTCAACACGGAAAATGGAGATTCTGAAAATCTTCACGCTGGAAGGATTTTTCAAAAAAGGTCTGAATTCTGTGACCTAGACGCAGTTTGCATGTGGTAAAAGGCCAAAACGCATAGCAAAAGCTACGTTTTCAAAAATACCCCTGCACGTGTGGACTGGTGCGTGGGTTTCCTCCGGGTGCTCCAGTTTCCTCCCACAGTCCAGACACGTAGGTCAGGTGAATCGGCCGTACTAAATTGTCCCTAGGTGTGAATGTGTGTGGGTGTGTGTGTGTGTTGGCCCTGTGATGGTCTGGTGGCCTATCCAGGGTGTCTCACTGCCTGTCGCCCAGTGACCGCTGGGATAGGCTCCAGCACCCCGTGACCCCTATTGGGATAAGCGGCTTGGATAATGGATTTTTTGATTTGATTTTGATGAATGGATGGCTGGTGTGGACTAGGGAGAGATGAAATAAAACTACTGTCACGTTGTACGTTTGGTCGAACGGCGATGCTAGTGGACCGGACTTGCTTCAGAAAGCCAACCCGGTCATGGGTACATTCAAAATGGTGGCCAAGAAAAAAACCTCCATACACCCGCATTAATTATAGCAACTTTTTGCCATGAGAAAACCCAAAAAAGAGAATGTCTTTATGCATGCTCAATAATATAATAATAATAATAATAATAATAATAATAATACAAAAAGAGAAGACAAGATGGGTTGGCAATTCACCAAAGTGAGTTTAAAGTACCGAAATATCTCCAGATATTTTTAACAAAACAATCTGCACAAAGGTATCTTAGACTAGCAGATGAGTTTTATTGACTCCCCGACAGCAACACATACACACACACACACACACACACACACACACACACACACACACACACACACACACACACACACACACACACACACACACACACAAAGAGAGCGAGTACTGAGCAGAACGATCCTTTAGTTAAAAATAGTATGCTGTTGAT
Organism: Lampris incognitus; assembly: GCF_029633865.1. Taxonomy (NCBI): domain Eukaryota; kingdom Metazoa; phylum Chordata; class Actinopteri; order Lampriformes; family Lampridae; genus Lampris; species Lampris incognitus. The sequence continues at coordinate 17,528,950 of NC_079212.1, read as the reverse complement.
CACAATCACTGGGATGTCCTCATTTTCTAGCATGTTCCTATTGTTCACTCACCATAATGGTGTCATAGCTGACGTTTTTCCACCATATCCCATTGCACAACATGATCTGAAATTTGTTGACGCCACTTTTTTTTTCTGAACTTGGTCAGTCAAGTCAAGTCAAGTCAATTTTATTTGTACAGCCCAATATCACAAATTACAAATTTGCCTCAGCGGGCTTTACAGCAACACAACGCCCTGTCCTTAGACCCTGGCATGGGATAAGGAACAACTCCCTCAAAGCCTCAGGGAGAGCAACAGAGGAGGGATCTCTCTCCCAAGAGAGACAATGTGCAATGGATGTTGTGTCTACACAATTTAACATATTGAAAGAGGATAACAGAATTACAATGGACTTATAAAATTTACAAAGAATATGATGCGCAGGATGCCGAGCAGTGTCCAGACGCCACCGGAACAGCCCAGGGTCAGTCCCCATGTCTCCGTGCATCGGCTCTCCGTTGGCCTTCCTTAATTCTTTCATACTGAACACTAAACACAGCTGACCATCATTCATGACCAACTATTTTATCCACATCTTCTGAATTTTTTTGTGGACGGCCCTTACACAGCCAAAATCACCCAATGCACAGAGGCCTTTGGAAGAACAAGGATGAGTCTCACTGACTTAAGACACAAATTTATATGAAAACAAAGACCTCACTGCAGGATAGTTCAGCAAACTTTATATGCAACTTTATGCAGAAAGCTGATCTTTGATGATGGGTTGCATGCTTGCCTCAGGTAAGAGCGTTGGGGGGGAGAATAACAGAACTGATGACTTCCAAATTGGGACTCCAGCATCCAGCCGGCTGCATGACATCCTTTGCATTAGCAGTCAGCTCACAGGACTTAAGAGGAGCTCTGTGGAGTCCAGATTATCATGAGGAAACACCCCGCAGCCTCCTCACACTCCATTAACACATCGACCCCATGGTGGAGGATGCAGTTGCAATCAGATGGGATGGGGGCCACTCTCTCCTCTGGCTACGGTTCAGACGCCGCGTGGGGGTCAAACATGTATTCATTAAAGTCGTTGACTGGCTCGGCGGGGTGGCCTCACAACATTTTTTTTGTTTTTTTTTGTTTTTTGGTTCTTTCCTGCTCAAAGATATACTGTGAAATTTTGTGCTCATAGGAATTGCTTTACAGCTACCTGTGGTGTGATTCAGTGGTTCAGCTATAATGATCTCATGGCCTTCCCAGTCTGAGGAGACCCTTCCCACCGCCGGCTTTTTAATAAAGGTTGTCGCATGTAATTATTTTACATGTCTGCAAAAAACCTAGGTGAATTCCCATATATAAGGAGGTCAGCAAGCAAGGTGACATAATGTAATGTATTATATTAATTCATTTGCTGTTGAATATTATATCATATATCATGGTCCTGTAGCCTGGTGTTATAGTGGCATGCACCTCAAGTATACTTGTTTTTTTAATATTTTGCTATGACCTGATTACTGCTAGTAGTAGAGTAAAAATAGACTAGGTCAGACCCTAGGATATGGCTGGACCGTGTATGGTCAATGGTCAAAATTGTGCCCAATTTTTTACAGGGATAGTCAGTTGTTGTCTATAATGTGAATTCCTGGATATTAAATTTGCGTCTGCAATTTTCTGTAGTGGTCCCAGTAACATTTGCTGTTAAAGTGTACTGAAGTAGCATATCACATGACATGGTTAAGTTATGTCTGAGTAAAACAAAAAAAGAATATATATATATATATATATATATATATAGTTGCAAGAAAAATACTTTCCATTCTTGGGATGTTTGATTTGAAAGAGAATTTAATTTAAATGTAAGTATACTGCAGCACAGTGGCGCAGCGGGTAGCGTGGTCACCTCATAGCAAGAAGGCCCTGAGTTTGAGCCCCGGGGTAGTCCAACCTTGGGGGTCATCCTTTGGTTGTCCTCTGTGTGGAGTTTGCATGTTCTGCCCGTGTCTGCGTGGGTTTCCTCCGGGTGCTCCGATTTCCTCCCACAGTCCAAAGACATGTAGGTCAGTTGAATCGGCCATAGGTGTGAATGTGTGTGTGTTGGCCCTGTGATTGGCTGGCGGCCTGACCAGGGTGTCTCCCTGCCTGCCACCCAGTGACTGCTGGGATGGGCTCCAGCATCCCGTGACCCTAATCAGGATAAGCAGCTTGGATAATGGAGGGATGGATTCACAAAAGGATTGCACGAATAAGACAAAAAGAAACCGTGTAATTTTCAGAGCACCTGCAAAGTGTGAAATGCTAACTGCGCTGCCAAGCAAATAGTGTCTTGGTGCTCTGATGCTATTTGCATGTCTTTAAATTCGGTAATATGCATATATTTGGTGCAAAATTGGCCTCTTTTTCTGCAAATGAGCCTCATTGCAAAAAAAGAAAAAAAGACCAATTCACAAACACCAGCAGTAATAGCCACATGCAGTAGAGTGAAAATTATTGGCATCTTCAGGGGGTTGGTGGTGACTGAAGAGTATTTATACGGGGTTTCATGCCCAGACTTTCCAGTGGGGGCGAATGGAGGATGGTGCTAATGGCGTCGGAGTTGGGGAGCGAAAGTTAAAATGAAAATGAAGACACAAGAGGGTTTGAAAATAAAAAGAAGAGGAATGCATCAAATCACTCACGTGATTCCAGTCAGTCATTGGGCACAGAGGAGATGCATATCATTGGGATGATAACCGTGACGAGAAGACGGGATGTTCAAGGACCCACATGCGGCACGTGCCCAGCAAAGTTTGTAGGGGGAAAACTTGGAGATGTACGATCAAACAGGATAACTAGAAGTGGGATGGTTATCATTGATTGTATCTTAAAGCTTCAGCGAGATAGAACCCTTAAGGTTGATTTATTTAAAGATTATTGCTGTGTGACTTGCTCCCCAGTCTGATCAAAAGCAAAGAAAAGGGAATGATAAGTGGTGTGCCACTGTCCATAGAGGCTGAGTCATCTCAGGATGTTGCAGGTGTGTGTGTGTGGGGGGCAAGAACAATGACTAGATTTTGAGAAGGGGAGAAGGAGCACAATAATTCTATGTGTTTGACTTTTGAAGGGGAATTGGCGGAAAGAGTGTACCTTAATTGAGTATGTGAGTTACGGGGTGAGACCATATGAGAGAGCTCCTCTCAGATGTTCTTGCTGTCAAGGATATGGACATGTTGCTGCAGTTTGTAGGGGAGTCAGGAGATGTGGGAAGGACAACTGCAATGTGGAGGGATGTAAAATTGAGAAAGAGTAAGCAAAGTGTCTGCACGGGGTCGGCACAATGTCCAAAAATAATTATGGAAGAGAAGGTGAATAAAATGAGAGCAGAAATGGGGCTGTTGTACATCAAAGCTGCTAAGAGAAGGGAGGGAAATGATGAGATTGTGGAAGTCCAAAAAAAAAAAAAAACAGAAAAGGAATGGAGCTGAATATCTGCATGGGCAAGAAATGATTTTTGACATTCATTACCATGGTCATAAATTGCGCTGCCGAAATAAAGGGCAAGTCAGAAAGAATCAAGATGGTGTTGGACGCTGCCATGATATATTTGAATGTTGTGGACATATCTGGAGAAGATCTAGATGTTACACTGTAGGAAGGATTTGCATCAACTCAGACTGGGTCTGGGTTATAGAATGGACAATGCCGTGAATGGGATCACTTGGATGTACATTGTAAAGAATTAGTACTGCGAAGTTCTTACATTTCAGTAAGTGGCGGTAATGCAACATTTATGCATGCCAACTGCCATAAACCCTCATAGAAGAAGACTTCCCAGTGATCAGGGCAGTAGTGATTGTAGCTAGCCGAAGGCATCGTCATGCCAGGCATGCTCATGAGCAGATATTTCAAAGGAGAATATCACTTTCTGATTTAACTGAGACCAAAATCATTCCCAGATAGGTATAGGCTGCAATCAGACGCAAAACAGCAAATTGCACTCAGCTGTAAAATTATATGGGTATGTTTGCACTGTAATATCGTTGGCACAATATCTTTTGTGAATCGGATCTTGAGGCGAGGCTTGCAAGTGATGTGCAATGCATGGTGATATCAGTGGCCGCAATCCGTTCTTTGTGAATTTGCCTGTGAGTGTTTTGTCAGAGTGATTGATATTTGGGGTGCTTTAAACTATGCACTCTCCCTCATGGCTCTCAGCGCATGGAGAGCTATTTTCTCACCTTCTCCCCTCTATGCTGGACTGTTACAGATGTGGACAGAACAGCAAAATATTCCGTTTGTTAGCTGCTGCGCCAATTCATTATGAAAGCCCAAACTCCCACTTCCATGTTTACCATTTGTCACCTGATCCAGCGGCCCAATCGTGTCAAACTGATCACTCAGTCAGTCAGTCAGTCAGGGACGTTCAAGTTTTTAGGGCTGGCCCGCTGGTCCAGTCCAGCCAATAATTTTCATATTGAGTGAAATGATCATCCGTACTTTGTCTCTACAGCTACAGAGGCATAAAGTTGATCAGCCACAGCATGACGATATGGGAACGATTAGTGGAAGCTAGGTTAAGAGGAGGGGTGATGATTAGTGAGCAGCAGTATGGTTTCATGGCAGGAAAGAGCACATGATATTTGCTTTGAGAGTGTTGATGGAGAAGTATAGAGAAGGTCAGAAGGAGCTACATGGTGTCTTTGTGGATTTAGAGAAAGCATATGACAGGGTGCCGAGAGAGGAACTCTGGTATTGTATGAGAAAGTTGGGCGTGGCATAATAGTATGTAAGAGTGATGCAGGATATGTATGAGGGCAGTGTGACAGTGGTAAGGTGTGTGGTAGGAATGATGGATGGGTTCAAGGCAGAGGTGGGATTACATCAAGGATCAGCTATGAGCTCTTTCTGTTTTTGCACTGGTGATGGACAGGTTGACAGATGAGATCAGGCAGGAGTCTAGTACGTGGACTATGATGTTCACGGATGACATTGTGATCTGTAGTGAGAGTAGGGAGCAAGTTAAGGAGAGCCTGGAGAGGTGGACGTATGCACTGGAGAGAAGAGGAATGAAAGTCTCGCAAGCAAGGCGGCAGGCCCGGATGGTGTTAGCCCCAGGGTGCTCAAAGCCTGCGCCCCACAGTTATGTAGAGTGCTTCATTCACCATGTCTTCAACATGAGCTTTAGACTCCAAACGGTCCCCGTGCTGTGGAAGACATCCTGCCTCGTTCTTGTGCCTAAAACATCGCATCCTAGGGACTCCAAGGACTACAGACTGACTTCACACATCATGAAGACTCTGGAAAGACTTGTCCTGGAGCAGCTTTGGCCCACAGTCAAGCCATACTTAGACCCCTCCAGTTCACCTACCAACCCCAACTGGGAGTTGAGGATGCCATCATTTTCTTGCTTAACTGTGCCTGCGCCCACCTGGATAAGCCAGCAAGCACTGTGAGGGTCACATTCTTTGACTTTCCAGTGCCTTCAACACCATCCAGCCAGCTCTATTGGGTGAGAAGCTGACAGCAATGCAGGTAGATGCCCCCCTTGTGTCCTGGATTGTTGACTTCCTTACTGGTAGACCACAGTATGTGCACTTGCAACCCTGTGTGTCAGACAGAGTGGTCAGCAATACTGGGGCTCCACAGGGGACAGTCCTGTCTCCCTTACTTTTTACCCTCTACACCACGGACTTCAACTACCACACAGAGTCCTGCCATCTTCGGAAGTTCTCTGATGACTCTACTATAGTCGGATGCATCAGTAAGGGTGAGGAGGCTGAGTACAGGGCTGTGCTGGGAAACTTTTGTCACGTGGTGTGAGCAGAACAATCTGCAACTCAACGTGACTAAGGCAAAGGAGCTGATTGTTGATCTGAAGAGGGACATGACACCAGTGACCCCTGTCTCCATCCAGGGGGTCAGTGTGGACACTGTAGAATACTGTAAGTACCTGGGGGTGTATATAGACAATAAACTGGACTGGGCTAAGAACATTGATACTCTCTACAAGAAGGGACAGAGCCATCTCTACTAGGATGTGGAATGAGTCTGTGGTGGCCAGTGCTCTCCTGTTTGCTGTTGTGTGTTGGGGCAGCAGGTTGAGGGTAGCGGATGCAAACAGGCTCAATAAACTGATCCGCAAGGCCGTTGACGTTGTGGGGGTGGAACTAGATTCTCTGACAGTGGTTTCTGAGAGGAGGACGTTGTTGAAATTATGTGCCATCATGGATGATGTCTCCCACCCACTCCATGACATGCTGGTTGGGCACAGGAGTACTTTTAGTAATAGACTCATTCTGCCAAAAAAGCACCACAGAGCGCCACAGGAGGTCATTCCTGCCTGTGGCCATCAAACTTTACAACTCCTCCCTCAGACTCAGACTATCAGACGCTCTGAGTTAATGGTCATTGGACTGGCCCTGTTGAGTTTTGTTTGTGCTGCTTGTTGTGTGCTGCGGTAGTGCAGTATAGATAGGGTGTTATGTGCACCATGCTCATGATGCCCTATCTATAATGCACTACCGCAGTATAGATAGGGTGTGCAGTATAGAATTTCTATTTCTTATTTGTCTTTTATTTCTTGTTTCTGTTTCTATTTTCTTATCTTGTAGCTTGTTAGTTTTTATTTATTAGAGCATGAGTGTCTGTAATAGAACCCAATTTCCCCTCGGGATGAATAAAGTATTCTGATTCTGATTCAGTGGGAGCAAGAGGGAATACATATGCGTGAATGAGAAAGAGATGAAGGAGGGCTAGAATGGTGAGGATACAAGGAGTAGAGGCGGCGAATGTGAATGAGTTTAAATACTTGAGGTCAACTGGTCCAAGTAACAGGGAGAGGGGAAAAGAGGGGAAGAAGAGAGTGCAGGCAGGATGGAGTGGGTGGAGAAGAGTGTCAGAAGTGATTTGCGACAGAAGGGTACCAGCAAGAGTTAAAGGGAAGGTTTACAAGATGGTGTGAGACCAGCTGTGTTATATGGTTTGGAGACGGTGGCACTGATGAAAAGACAGGAGGCGGAGCTGGAGGTGGTAGAGTTGAAGATGCTAAGATTTTCATTGGGAGTGATGAAGATGGACAGGATTAGGAACGAGTATATTAGAGGGACAGCTCAGGTTGGATGGTTTGGAGACAAAGCAAGAGAGGCAAGATTGAGATTGTTTGGACATGTGTGGAGGAGAGATGCTAGGTATATTGAGAGAAGGATAATAATAATAATAATAATAATAACAATAAATTAAACTTATATAGCGCTTTTCTAACACTCAAAGTCGCTTTACAATAAACGGCCGTGAAACAAGACAACAGATAAAGCACAAACATACAGGGGTGGATGGGAAGGGGGTGCTAAAAGAAGGAGAAGCGGCAGCCACACACGACGCCAGCAGTGCTCTCCGACTTAAACAGGTACAACAGGGCAAGAAAAACAAAAAACAACAGCACTGTGGACGTTGGGGATGCTGAAGATGGAGCTGCCAGGGAAGAGGAAAAGAGGAAGGCCAAAGAGGAGGTTTATGGATGTGGTGAGGGAGGACATGCAGGTGACTGGTGTGACAGAGGAAGAAGCAGAGGACAGGAAGAGATGAAAATGGATGATCTACTGTGGTGACCCCTAACAGGAGCAGCCTAAAGTAGTAGTAGTAGTAGTAGTAGTAGTAGTAGTAGTAGTAGTAGTAGTAGTAGAAGTAGAGGGACAGCTCAGGCTCGATGGTTTGGCGACAAAGCAAGAGAGGTGAGATCGAGATGGTTTGGACATGTGTGGAGGAGAGATGCTGGGTATATTGGGAGAAGGATGCTGAATATGGAGCTGCCAGGCAAGACGAAAAGAGGAAGGCCAAAGAGCAGGTTAATGGATATGGTGAGGGAGGCCATGCAGGTGGTTGGCGTGACACAGGAAGATGCAGAGGACAGGAAGAGATGGAAACGGATGATTCGTTGAGGCAACCCCTAACGGGAGCAGCCGAAAGAAGAAGAGGAAGACTTTGTCTCTACAGCACCAGACAAGTGATATAAAAATGCAGTCATTTCATCATTGTCAATTTGTCGGAGATGGAGAGACACAAGACACAGCCTTCTAACAGTCAATGAAATAAATACAGTGTAACACCCCCCCTCCCCCCATGTCTTTTCCAGATACTGTTCCATCTTCGTGAAAGAATCCCACCAGTGTCATGACCTTTGTAGGTTTTTTTTTCTTTTTTTTCTTCAGATTGGTTTGGCATGGAACACCTCTTCCCGGGGACTTGGCTTCCAAGCCACCAGATACCGGACACAGTTCATCATTCAGCTTCTAGCTGCATAATCAGCATATGAACCTTGCTGCCCCGGTACACCGCCCTCACCTCTGCCTGCCTCGTGACCGCAATTTGGTTGCAAGAAAATGATGCAAAACAAACAGCAACACAGACGCAGTCGCAGAGAGTCACGTAGGCACCCACAGACACAGTGACAGAAACACACACAGTCTCACGTGCAAATAAATAGACGTTCAGACACATATAAACCATCATGACTGCAGTCAGAAACACACACCCACACAAACATGCAGACAACTGTGTCATGCTGCTAATGTGGTTTCCAGTTCGTATAAATAATGTGAAAAATAATAACATGACAGCGCTTTGATGTCCTGAGGTGGAGGATGGTGTTATTCAATTTCAAACAGCACTTAAATATCTTACAAAAATGATTATTACATCCAGACTCTCTGCTGGCATCACTCCTGAATGACTAAATGAGAACATTTGGTCTTTTTTTCAGCCTCTTGACACAAGTAACTTTCTTTTTTTTGTTGTTGAAATAAGTACACCTTCGCCTGTTTTTCCTTTCAGACAGATTATAACTTCTTTGAAGATCTGCACTAAGCTAACGCCTTATATCACTGCCAGTATTAGTAGTCGGATTCAATGGATGTGCAGTTTGCGCACACGCTGTCATTATGAAATTCATATACCGGGGGCAACAGTGGCCGGAGGTAGAACAGGTTGCCCGGTAACTGGAGGTTTGCCGGTTCAATCTTCAGCTCCAGAAATGTCGAGGTGTCCTTGAGCAAGACACCTCACCCCTAACTGCTCCCGATGAGCTGGTTGTTACCATATTGCCCGGACTATAACTGGCTGTTTTTTTTACTCGTCTGGCTGGTCCTGTGGGCGGCAAGGTGGCGCAGTGGTTAGTGAGGTCGCCTCACAGCAAGAAGGTCCTGGGTTCAAACCCCGGGGTTGTCCAACCTTGGGGGTCATCCCGGGGCGTCCTCTGTGTGGAGTTGGCATATTCTCCCCATGTCTGGGTGGGTTTCCTCCAGGTGCTCCGGTTTCCTCCCACAGTCCAAAGACATGTAGGTCAGGTGAATAGGCCGTACTAAATTGTCCCTAGGTGTGAATGTGTCGGCCCTGGGCTGGACTGGTGGCCTGTCCAGGGTGTCTCCCTGCCTGCCACCCAATGACTTCTGGGATAGGTTCCAGCATCCCCATGACCCCGATTGGAATAAGCGGCTTGGATAATGGATGGATGGATGTTTGTAGGTTCCTTTGTCATAATTAATTAACAGATTTCAGTTAGGATGGATGCAGATTTGTCCTTGCTGCATAATTTTGGGGTTTCGGGTACCTCTTAGATGATATTATCACACCCTTGGCCTGTCGCTTGGCCACACAGGGAGTACAATACACACAGCAGGTGCATTACGTAGGTAAAATGTCACCATGATTAATTTAACCTTTACAAGGAGCGCCAAAGAACGGCAAGTAGCTGCGTACCTGTGTACTTGCATTAATAAGCAGTTCTATCAAAGGAGGGACTTTTGGTTGCATTAGTGTTTGGGGAGTAATTGCTGTCAGCAGGTCTGGCCATAAATCCTGACACCTCAAGCCCGGCAGCTTCATAAATCACATTTAAAAAGTTCACGAGTGATGTAAACTCTCCTCCCGCCCCGCCTGCTAACTGGAGTCTAGTCTCGGAGAGGACCAAGTGAAAACGGTTTCTCACATTATCTTTCTTTTTTCTTCTACTTTTGTAGGCTCCATTCCAGGATTCACTTCTCTCTGGGGCTTAGTCGTTAAGTGCAAAGTTTAAAGGCATTAAGTAAATGGGCTTTACTCTTCCCTGGTTTCTTTATGGGCTCGGCCGGATAATCAAAATCCCACCTTAGGTGTCAACCTCATTGCCCTAAAGCGACCTCCTATCTTTCTCCACGGCTGAGTCCATTAGTAACTAGCGCTGATGAGGCAGTCTGCACCTGCTCCCTTGAGTGCAGAGAGGTGGCGAACTGGATCGGTTGAATGATTTGATGTGACACGTATGCCCGTGGTACTTCAATAAATCAGCATAAACCTCCCCAATGTGGAAGGGGGCTTTTCCCACCTTGTGGTATGGCAGGTGAGGGGAGGATGCTCATAAAGAGAGCATTGCCCCACGCCGGGGGATCAGTCACACGCCGACCCCGGGAGTGACAAGGTATTGAGCCACTGGTTCTCTGTCTGACCTGTCATGGGTTTCTTACCTCCAGGCATGTGAAGGGTGATGGGATCACCAGAGGGGGAAAAAAAAGTGCACATCAGTTTGTCTGGTGTCTCGTATCAACTGCATCATATCCCATAAGTCTGTGACACTGTTCATAAAAAAAGACAATAAAAATGATATATGCAGTGAACGGTAAGAATCAGGCATGCCAAACTAATTGTCTGTGTTCTTCCAGATGTGTTATTCCCTCCTCATTGTTAGACCCCCGAGGAGAGAGATGGATGGAGCCTGTCCGCCTGCAGGTAATCTGATTATAGGACCATTAATAAAACATAATTCATTAAGAGTTTCTATCAATCTGCCATCAACATCAAGTGATGCACTCATCATGGAAGAGAAAGGGAGAGACAATGAGAGAGAGGCAAAGATTTATATCGTCATTTCGAAGCAGAATGGCCTTTGAATTTTTCTGCATGTTGTGGAATAACATTTTCTATTGATGAGCTTTGCCTTAATGTGTATATACACTCTGTGGGAGCAAAAACAAATCAAAATGTAGCTGCAAGCGACGATGGGCAGGGTCCAAGCCCTTAGATGAATAACCAAATTTCGTACGAATCCATGCAGCCAATTATGAGATATAACCCTTTCGAAAACTCCTGAACGTTTCAGGAGTCCCAACGCGTTCATTGCGAATTCTGGAAGATTAGCTATTTTGATAAAAATTGATTGTCTTGTATTATCGAAACCGTATTGAATATCAAAAATCTGAAAAAAGTAACTTTTTTTTGCTGGCTTGGTGCAGTAATGCTCTGTGCCAAATTCGGTGACAATTGGTCAAAATTTGTAGGAGGGGCAGCATTTTGTCCAACAGATTTGGACAAAATTCAAAATGATGGAAAATCTGTCTAGGTGCGAATGGGCATGGCTTCCATGTATAGATTCGTCTGGACCCGCAGAATCCAGGAAATTTGTTATTTTTTATCTTTTTGTTTCTGAGACTTACAGTTCAAAAGTTATAGGCCAAAATGAAAGTTCATTGTTATTGCGCCATGGTCTGGCCATTTATTTATTGATTGATTGATTTATTTAGTCTGAGTAGTGCGTGAGATTTCCAACTTGTCCGTCAAGTTTGAGAACTGCAGTTGCTACTGTTTCTGAGAAGAACGAGAAGTAGAAGAAAAATAATAATACTAACAAATACAACTGGGTTCCGGCAATTTCCTGCTTGGACCCCTATGAAACTTGGATCAATGCAAATTATTGCAGTGCCATTAAAGGGGCAGCATTTTTTTTTTTTTACATTTCAACAACGTTATTTACATCAACTGTCAAAGACAACCAAGGGCTTTTTTTTCTCCCATAGTGTAGCAACAAGACACATGCATTTAGTTACAAGCCACAGCTCAAAAGACTGTAGTGCAAGATGAGGCGCTATGTTCACAGACAAGGTAAAATAAAATTGATATACTTTGATAGCCATTGTTTGTTGAAATCAGAGGAAACAACTGCCATAAAGCAATACTTAAAACATTTTTGAGAGGTTTTTGTGCACGGTGGCTGACAAAATGCATAACTAAAACAACAGAACTGATCTGAACGGTCATTGTATCACACTATGCAACCAAAATAAACTATTCATATGTTAAAGCTGCAAACTATGATTTTTTTTCCACCATTAAGTTATAATTTTATCAATTTCAAACGAGATAATGATGTGGTGATACTGTTGGACAGGCAGTCAATACAGTAGAACAACGCTCCAATGTTGTTTGATGTAGGAGGCAGGGAGAGATAGATCTGCTGCAACTGAATTACTTGGATTACACTCGAGGTGCAGCAGCTATTGTCGCTCATGTCTCATCAGCTCAGCACTAAATAGTTCCCACCCTTGTACAAATGGCATTCTCAGACCAAAACTAATGCAGGAATGTAATACAAACTTCATCAAACTACCGCAAAACTCAGTTCATCCAGCCACTTATCCCAATTGGGGTCATGGTATGCTGGAGCCTATCCCAGCAGTCATTGGGCGGCAGGTGGGGAGACACCCTAGACAGGCTGCCAGACTATCACAGGGCTGACACATTCACACCTAGGGACAATTTGGTATGGCTGATTAACCTGACCTACATGTCTTTGGACTGTGGGAGGAAACCAGAAACCCACAAGGACACAGGGAGAACATGCAAACTTCACACGGTATGACCTGGGATGACCCCTAGGTTGGACAACCCTGGGGTTCGAACCCAGGACTTTCTTGCTGTGAGGTGATCATGCTAGCCACCCTGCCACCAAACTCAAACTCAGTTCAGTTCAACAGAAACATCAGCACATTGGCATCACATATCCATCTGTTTTCCTGCTAGAGTTGTTTCCAAACACGTACCTGCTTGCCGCTGCACCCGCATTTGTGCAGTCCAGTCAAAAAATTTCAGCTTTGAGTGTCCAGGTAGCATAGTGGTCTATTCAGTTGCCTACCAACATGGGGATCATTGGTTCGAATCCCTACGTTACTCCGGCTTGGTCGGGCGTCTCTACAGACACAATTGGCCACGTGTGCGGGTGGGAAGCTGGATGTGGGTATGTGTCCTGGTCACTGCACTAGCGTCTCCTCTGGTCAGTCGGGGTGCCTGTTCAGGGGAGAGGGGGAATTGGGGGGAATAGCGTGATCTTCCCACGTGCTTTGTCCCCCCCGGCAAAACTCCTCATAGTCAGGTGAAAAGAAGCGGCTGGCGACTCCACATGTATCCCTGGATTGGCGGGGGGGTGGAATAGCGACTGGGATGGCTCGGAAGAGTGGGGTAATTGGCCAGATACATTTGGGGAGAAAAGGGGGGGGGGAGAAAAAAATCAGCTTTAAAACAAAAACGTTAACTTGGTGCAGCTTTAAGTTCATTTGCTTACAGGTTAATGTCACCATATGCTAATTTGGTAGATTCAGCTCGATCTATGTTGTTGTTATTTATTTTTATGTCTTTTTCAAACGTTGCTTTTTTTCCCTTTATGTTGACTTTACCATCCTTTCAACTCAGCCTTCCATCTCTCTCTTCTAAGCTCTCTGTACTGCTGCAGAGTGACAATAGTGGCCCAGCATCTGCTCCCACAGGACCTTCATAATGACTGACTGTATTATGTAAAGCACGTAAAATGCCTAATTATGCTTTCTGCCAGGCTCTATTTTGGTTCCTAGGTGCTGCAGTCTTTTGACTGATGGTCCTCAGGGACCTTTCACTCTGTTTCAAGTATCTTTCTCATATCCTCCACTTAACTGTATAGCATGTCCTCAGAGGACAGAAACACCTTCATTCAGAAGCGATGACAGTGTCTTGGCTGCGATAGGACGGGGCCGGGAAAGGGCTGAGATTCCTGAGGTTGAGTCTCGGGCCCCTTGTGAAAGTGAGATTGGTGATGATAGCGTTGGGAATATGCTGCAAAGCTCTTCCATCTTTCACACTTTTGTATGTAGATTTAAGTCAGGGGAAACTTTATAGGATGTGGGAGGTAGCACTGAAAAAAAAAAACAAAAAAAAACTTGGCTTTGAAATTCCTGAAAATGGATTTGAAAATCCGGTTCCACTTTCATCTCAAAATAATATACCTGAACTGTGGTAGAGATTATTCAAAGCGAGTACTTACATAATTAAAACGTAGCCAGGGGTAAGAAAAATAATTTTCACTTAACATTTCCGGCAAATCGAAGCTGTTTTGAGGCTGTTTTCATTGTGATTCATGGTTAGTAACAACATAATGGAAAGTGAACAGAGTTTTAGATCTGGTTTATGGCATGTCCTCTGCAGAGAAAACCCAACTGAATATCTCCCTCCATCTTCACTGATTGCACAGCAGCCTCTTTTCAACCTGAACTGTACTATTTCTGTTCTGCACCGCTTGCTCACTGAGTTGGGATCTGAATATTTGCAGTATGTGTGTGTACGCATGTGTGTGTGTGTTATGTGTATGGGTGTGCGTGTGCGTGTATTTGTGGGGTGCATGTGGGAGGATGGATATTGGTATGAGAGAGAGCTCGAGTAGAAGAAAATAAGAATAGATTTGTGTTCAACAATTGTAGGTGGAATTTGCAGTGTTTGATGGATTTGTGCAAGATTGTCTTGGAAAATTACCATAAACAAGAACCCAACAAATCCCTAATTGTGTTGGTTCTATATTTGTTTTAGAAATGCATGCGTTACCACCTGAAACTCAAACAAAATCCCACATGTTTTGGTGATGACGGCGTCAGTTCAGAGATGGATAATATCCAGGTTAAGTTCAGGCTTCCGGTGTGGGAAGATGGCGGCGCGGACCCACGTTTGCAGCGGCCTCACCCAGTACTGATTATGCAGTGTCTTTGTCCACGTCTGTGTCTAAGTTTGTGTCTTTGTGTGAAGTTTTTATTTTGATTGTCGATTTCGCTTGGCTCGGAGAGCTGGATCAGTTGAGAGACCTTGGTCTGCTGCGTCCTGTGGGCCCGGGGACCAGGGCCCTGTCCGGAGCTACGCCCGAAGAGGAACCACCGAGGGTGGTCTGACAGGACGCGGAAGCGGGCCAGGCTAAGCTAACTGCTAGCCCATGCAGACCGGCAGTTCCAACAGTCATCCTGGCTGGCGTTCATTCTTTGGATGGTGGAGTTTTTGGACTGTGTTGCACTGGGTGAACTGTGTTGTTGGCCGTTTGTGGGTTTTTTTTTCTTTTGGCTTTGTTCTCTCTGTTTTGGTATGCTTTTGGTGGTGTTGTTCTTGGAGGTTTTGGATATGTGTTTTTGTCTTTTGTGTTGCAGTGCTGTGGGCTGGGGGGAACCGAATTTTGTTTCTTTTGTGTACGTAGAACATGAGATGAAATGACAAATAAATTGTTCCTGATTCCTGAGGTTACATCCAGGTCGGACCCAAAGGGAGAGTGGTGAATGAATTCCTCCAAATAGAGACTTGCCTCTGCTAAAGGCTTGCCTCTGAGGACACTGGACAACAAAGATGTCCTTGTGGTGGGCTGCTGACCATCTTGTCCAATCCTCGTTTACCCAGGTTAAGACCTGACATGGTTAAAATTCTCTGCTGAGTCCCGGCTTGTTATAACAGCTTAGAGCAGATGGCGGTCTATTGACATGCAAGGAAGCCTGTCTAATGCAGGCAGTGTAGCGATGTGTTACTGGCAACAGGGGAAAACGCTTGATGGAGTTTAAAGTGAATTAGTTTTATGTTTCGTTAGTGTTTATTGCTGCCCTGTGAATCAATGCTGTAGGTGTGCAGGAGAAGGTAGAGGATGGGAAAGGGAGGAGCGGGGATAGGGAAGCTAGCTCTCCTCACGGCCAAGTAAGAACAATATCAGTCACCTAACAAAGGTCCAATAGGCTCCTATAGGCAGTTAGTGCCCTCATATACTCTCTCAACGCAAAAGTTTGCACACACCTGGAGTATCTCTCTCATATGCACACACAGACACACACACACACACACACACAAGCGGACTGTCTTCTGAAGGTTACTTCATGTTTCCTGCTCTGGAGAGCTCATAGAGACAGAGACAGACGCTAAATAGACTTCTCTTTGTGTTTTTTTTTTTTTAGGCCATGGGATGTTGGTACAAGTGATTAGACTGGAGAATAATGCATATAGCAGCTCACGGAGGGAAGATATCAGCTGGTTTGCCCACTCATTCTCTGCTGAGAGCCTCTCTGTCCATATTGCCTCAGCAAGCCTTATCAGGTAATTAACGTCATGAATAGAGTTTTAATGACCCTCACATCAACCTTGTTTAAAGGAAGTAGAATTAAAGATGGTATCCGGGCATGTAATAATGTGCGGGGAGCTGGGGCAGCAGGGATGGGGACCCCAGGCATCAATGTCATCATTCTGCTGATCAAGCACTGAAAGCCATACTCGTGCATCATGAGTATGGCTTCTTTTTTTTTTAAGGGAAGCAAAGTTTCCTGACTCATACTGACTTAAATCTTCAGTCTCCAAACCACACAGCTCACATTCAATAATGTGTCTGTGAACCAACTTTAAAACAACATTGTCCGATTTTGCTATTGCCTATTAGAAAAGTTGGTATTATCGTATGCATTAAGCTGTTTACATGTGCATTGGCGGCAAGGTGGCACAGTGGTCAGCATGGCTGCCTCACAGCAAGAAGGTCCTGGGTTCAAGCCCCAGCGTGGTCCAACCTTGGGGGTCATCCCGGGTCATCCTCTGTGTGGCGTTTGTATGTTCTCCCCGTGTCTGCGTGGGTTTCCTCTGAGTGCTCTGATTTCCTCCCACAGTCCAAAGACATGTAGGTCAGGTGAATCAGCCGTACTAAATTGTCCCTAGGTGTGAATGTGTGTGTGTGTGTGTGTGTGTGTGTGTGTGTGTGTGTGTGTGTGTGTGTGTGTGTGTGTGTGTGTGTGTGTGTGTGTGTGTGTGGGGGGGGGGGCCCTGTGATGGTCTGGCGGCTTGTCCAGGGTGTCTCCCCGCCTGTCGTCCAGTGACTGCTGGGCTAGACTCCAGCATCCCCGCGACCCTTATTAAAGATAAGTGGTTTGGATAATGAATGAATGAATGAATGAATGAATGAATGAATGAATGAATGAATGAATGAATGAATGAACATGTGCACTGATTTGGTACATATATTTTTACTTTATCTACAATGCATTTCTGTTCCCTCCAATTTGCCTACATAGTATGGGGGCATCAATGATGACAAGACCCATGCAACGTACGCAACACACATGGGGACCAAGTGTATTTCTGATAGATAGATAGATAGATAGATAGATAGATAGATAGATAGATAGATAGATAGATAGATAGATAGATAGATAGATATATGTCTATCTATCTATCTATCTATCTATCTATCTATCTATCTATCTATCTATCTATCTATCTATCTATCTATCTATCTATCTATCTATCTATCTATCTATCTATCTATCTATCTATCTATCTATCTATCTATCTATCTATCTATCGATCTATCGATCTATCGATCTATCTATCTAAGTTCACCTTCACACAATTTTATATAAGGCCAATGAGGGCCAGTGAGAGCCAATGAGGGCCAATGAGAGTGAGGGGCTGCTGCAGCCATTCCCCATTTGACCTCATAGGTAAACTGAAGAGGGTCTAGCTGTGATCCAGTAACTGGAAGGATGTAATTCAGGACCGGTTTATCCAGGCACGTCATTACTATTGAAGTGAGAGCAACTGGTCGATTGTGGTTTAATCCTGTATAGACGCCGTTTGGTTTTGTAAATTGACACTGAATTTTAAATGACATAGTATTGTCTTTAAGTTCTTCAGTAGATTTAAATGAGACATCTGTGCTCATCCAGTCAGCGTTCACAAGACAGTTTTAGTGGATAATTGAAAAGGAGCTTCCCTTTATACCCTTCCTGCTATTTCTTTTTTTTTCTTTCTATGCTAAAGGTCATCCTGCTATCCAGCATCCCAGTTGAAGGCTTTATTTCCCACAGGGCAGTCTTATGTGGAAATAATAGTTCAGATGTGAGATGCTTTGGAATCTGTGAGATGTCACAGAGAAGATACAGCACCATCAAGCAGGGACAGGTTTCATAGCTCCGTGTCATTTCATTGGCAGAAAATAATTCAATCATTACATATTTCCTGAAGGTGGCATGGTGGTGCAGTGGTTAGCACGTTCACCTCACAGCAAGAAGGTCTTGGGTTCGAGCCCCGTGGTTGTCCAACCTTGGTGGGTCATCCCGGGTCGTCCTCTGTGTGAAGTTTGCATGTTCTCCCCGTGTCTGCGTGGGTTCCCTCCGGGGCCGCCGGTTTCCTCCCACAGTCCAAAGACATGTAGGTCAGGTGAATCGGCCGTACTAAATTGTCCCTAGGTGTGTGTGTGTGTGTGTGTGTGTGTGTGTGTGTGTGTGTGTGTGTGTGTGTGTGTGTGTGTGTGTGTGTGTGTGTGTGTGTGTGTGTGTGTGTGTTTGTGTGTGTGTCGGCCCTGTGATGGCCTGGCGGCCTGTCCAGGGTGTCTCCCCACCTGCTGCCCAATGACTACTGGAATAGGCTCTAGCATTCCCACGACCCTGAGAGCAGGATAAGCGGTTCAGATAATGGATGGATGGATGGATGGATGGATGGATGGATATTTCCTGAATCGATGCATTATTTTCTGCACTGATGTTTTTGTTTTTAATGTAAAAAAACCCCCACATACATTGTCATTTTCAGTGAGTTCCTACCTTTATTTGCTCTATAGCCTCAAAGATGATGAACACTTGTATAAGCACAGAGGCAAAGAAGAGTACTGTTAGCAAAAAACAAAAAACAGCATAGCTTCTGCCATTGTGATAAAAATAAATGCAATCTAGAGGAAAGAGAAAAATAAAGTAAAATTGAAGGTAAATTCATTATATAAAAATAAAACCTTTATTATCAATTGAGATTCTTTCCCTTCTTTCCATCCTTTATTGATGCGGCTATTCAAATAGCCTTTTCCGTTCAGTAGGACTGTTAGCGGGAATCAGGAACACTTTATTTCATGTACACAAGTACATGAAATGAAACGAAATAACGTTTCCCCCAGCTCAAAGCAGTGCAACACGAAGACAAAAACACATATCTAAAAACTACAACTACATATATCCAACGGGAAAAAAAATCACTGTTGTAGAGAACGAATGACAGGATGACTGTTGGAACTGCTGGTCTGCATGGGCTAGCAGTTAGCTTAGCCTGCCCCGCTTCCGCATCCTATCAGACCGCCCTTGGTGTTTCCTTCTCGTGCGCAGTTCCGGTCAGGGCCATGGTCCCTGGGCCCACGGGACGCAGCAGGCCAAGCTCCCCCAGCCGATCCAATGCCAGCTCTCCCAGCCAGACACCTTCGACACACCTACAGTAGCTTGCAAAAGTATTCATACCCCTTGAACTTTTCCACATTTTGTCACGTTTCGACCACAAACATAAATATATTTTATTGGAATTTTATGTGAAAGACCAACACAAAGTGGCACACAATTGTGAAGTACAAAGAAAATTATACATGATTTAAAAATTTTTTTACAAATAAAAAACTGAAAAGTGCGGTGTGCACAAGTATTCAGCCCCCCTGAGTCAATACTTTGTGGAACCGCCTTTTGCTGCAACTACAGCTGCAAGTCTTTTGGGGTATGTCTCTACCAGCTTTGCACATCTAGAGACTGAAATTTTTGCCCATTCTTCTTTGCAAAACAGCTCAAGTTCAGTCAGATTAGATGGAGAGCGTTTATGAACGGCAGTTTTCAGATCTTGCCTCAGATTCTCAATTGGATTTAGGTCTGGAGTTTGACTGGGCCATTCTAACACATGAATCTGTTTTGTTGTTAACCTTTCCATTGTAGCCCGGGCTTTATGTTTAGGGTCGTTGTCCTGCTGGAAGGTGAACCTCCGCCCCAGTCTCAAGTCTTTTGCAGACTCCAACAGGTTTTCTTCCAAGATTGCCCTGTATTTGGCTCCATCCATCTTCCCATCAACTCTGACCATCTTCCCTGTCCCTGCTGAAGAGAAGCACCCCCAGAGCATGATGCTGCCACCACCATGTTTGACAGTGGGGATGGTGTGTTCAGAGTGATGTGCAGTGTTAGTTTTCCGCCACACATAGCGTTTTGCATTTTGGCCAAAAAGTTCAATTTTGGTCTCATCTGACCAGAGCACCTTCTTTCACATGTTTGCTGTGTCCCCCATGCGGCTTCTGGCAAACTGCAAACGGGACTTCTTATGGTTTTCTTTTAACAATGGCTTTCTTCTTGCCACTCTTCCATAAAGGCCAGATTTGTGCAGTGCACGACCAATAGTTGTCCTGTGGACAGATTCCCCCACCTGAGCTGTGGATCTCTGCAGCTCGTCCGGAGTCACCATGGGCCTCTTGGCTGCATCTCTGATCAGTGCTCTCCTTGTTCTAAGTTTAGGTGGACGGCCGTGTCTTGGTAGGTTTGCAGTTGTGCCATACTCCTTCCATTTCTGGATGATGGATTGAACAGTGCTCCGTGAGATGTTCAAAGCTTGGAAAATCTTTTTATAGCCTAACCCTGCTTTAAACTTCTCCACAACTTTATCCCTGACCTGTCTGGTGTGTTCCTTGGACTTCATGATGCTGTTTGCTCCCCAATATTCTCTTAACAAACCTCTGAGGCCGTCACAGAACAGCTGTATTTGTACTGAGATTAGATTACACACAGATTGACTCTATTTAGTCATTAGGTCAACATTCGATCATTCAGCAATCATCAGGCAACTTCTGAAGGCAATTGGTTGCACTCATAGAAAAGGGGGCTGAATACTTTTGCACACCGCACTTTTCAGTTTTTTATTTGTAAAAAAAATTTAAAATCATGTCATGTAATCATAATTTTCTTTGTACTTCACAATTGTGTGCCACTTTGTGTTGGTCTTTCACATAAAATTCCAATAAAATATATTCATGTTTGTGGTCGTAACGTGACAAAATGTGGAAAAGTTCAAGGGGTATGAATACTTTTGCAAGCCACTGTGCCTGCACTCCACACGATGACACCAAAAACATAGTCAATGCTAGGCGAGGCTGCTGCCAGACCGCCCTCGGTTTTATCAGCACTGCCGGTCTGCATGGGTTAGCAGTTAGCTTAGCCTGCCCTGCTTCCGCGTCCTGTCAGACCACCCTCGGTGTTTCCTCTTTGGGCGCAGCTCCGGTCAGGGTCATGGTCCCTGGGCCCACAGGATGCAGCAGACCGGGGGATGCCTAGCATTCCCGGGGTGCTGCACAGCGGCTGCCCACTGCTCCTAGCTACACAGCTAGGATGGGTTAAACGCGGAGAGTGAATTTCATTGTATGTGTGTACAAATGACAAATAAAGAGTATTCTATTCTATTATTTGCATTAGCAAACATTTCCTTCCATTCAGTGTTGAGATTTCTAGGCCTCATTGGGCAAGCAGGATGTGCACTTTTAGGATGATTTGATTGGAGATCACTTGGAACTGGACTTATCAATAGAGGTATACTATGTTAAAAGGGTAGGAAACCTTGGTTTCTTTTACACTTTTTGAGCTGAAAACCTGGCCTGGGATGGTAGAACTGATAGCGCTGATGATAAATACTAAAAGAAAAAAAAGGGATGTGTCACACAGCCGCCTTGATAATTAAAATCTAAGCTTTTTCTTACATCTGGGGGGGGGTGCACATCAGAATCAATTAACTCAAAGTTGCCCTTATCATATGGGGCATCAAAGACACTGAGACCCATGTAACGCAGCGGCGCACATGGCGTCAGCACATTAGACCAATAAGATATGAGGTGAGACTGGTGTTAGCCAACTATACTCTCTGGGTAGAGTTGTGAGAAGCTGGGATGAGCTATTTTACTGCAACACTGCCACCTTCAGTCTAACCCACACCACCATCACTGTCCTCTACATCTACACCCCTTTATATCCTTTAAACATGGACACCTTGATCACTGTACTCTACATCTACACCCCTTTATACCCCTTAAACATGGACACCTCCATCACTGTCCTCTACATCTATACCCCTTTATATCCTTCATACATGGACACCTCCATCACTGTCCTCTATATCCACACCCCTTTATAACCTTTATAGTTGGACACCACCACCACTTTCCTCTACATCTACACCCCTTTATATCCTTTACACATGGCAACCTCCATCACTGTCGTCTACGTCTACACTCCTTTATATCCTTCATACACGGATACCCCCATCACTGTCCTCTCCATCTACACCCCTTTATAACCTTTATAGTTGGACACCACCACCATTTTCCTCTACATCTACACCCCTTTATATCCTTCATACACGGATACCCCCATCAATGTCCTCTCCATCTACACTCCTTTCTGTCCTTTATACATGGACACCTCCATCACTGTCCTCTACATCTACACCCCTTTATATCCTTTAAACATGGACACCTCCGTCAATATCCTCTACATCTACATCCCTTTATATCCTTTACACATGGCAACCTCCATCACTGTCCTCTACATCTACACCCCTTTATGTCCTTTATAGTTGGACACCATCACCACCACTTTCCTCTACATCTACACCCCTTTATAGCCTTCATACATGGACATCTCATCACTGTCCTTTATATCGACACCCCTTTATAACCTTTATAGTTGGACACCACCACCACTGTCCTCTACAGCTACACCCCTTTATATCTTTATACATGTGAGTAGGTGGCCTATTCGATTTAGTTGTGGTAATGAACAAGCAATAGTTTTGTCAATTCTGGTGTCCCAGTGGCACTCGCATGCTGCTTGGCATCCTCCTCATCACAGTCTTCATATATCTTATAATTCAATCACAATTCTGTCATCCTCTTTCAGTGTTGTATTCTGTAAATTGTGTTCTGTTCTGTAAACAAAAAATCTATTGCATGTCTGTCCATCTTGGTAAAGCCCCCCCCTCACTGTAAAGCCCCTTGAGGCACATTTGTAATCTATGATATTGGGCTATACAAATTGAATTGGCTTGACTTGACTTGAATGCTGGCTCATTAGCACACCTAAATCAAACTGACGTATCATTAATTATGTCATCTGCTGCTGTGTTTACTCTGCTATGCTTAAATCACTTGGTCCAAAGATCAGCCCAGCACTTGTAGAGGACTCTTAACTTCTAGATAGTAGGAAACTCACAAACGTGGTACTGGGTTTAGTTGTTTATACATTCAGGATTGGGCAGGGGTGGGGGGAGCTGGAGTTTATCCCAGCATGCATTGCACGGAAGGCAGGGAAACATCATGGAAAGGTCACCAGTCCATCATGGGGCCCACACACTGTCACTAGGTGGGCCCATAGCTGTAAATGTCACCATTTACACCTATGGGCAATTTGAAGACTCCAGTTCACCCAATATGCATGTCTTTGGACTGTGGGAGGAAACTGGAGTACCCGGAGGAAACCCAAGCAAATATGGGGAG
The DNA here is from genome assembly GCF_029633865.1 of Lampris incognitus. NCBI lineage: Eukaryota > Metazoa > Chordata > Actinopteri > Lampriformes > Lampridae > Lampris > Lampris incognitus. Next base: position 17,505,612 of record NC_079212.1, on the reverse strand, counting down.
AAACATGCAAACTTCACATATTATATTTGGATGAAATTAAAACCAAGACCCACTTGCTTTGAGTTGACAGTGCTAACCGCTAAGCCCCTATACTGCTGTTATACAAAATAATTAGAGCATTTTTTAAAAAAAAAATTTGTATTACTGACAGCAGCAGACATGTTCAAATACCTGGGGAAGAGGCTTTGAGAAAAGGACAAAGTCTCCTACCCAAACAAAAAGGGAGGCACAGTAAAAGCCAGCAATATTGTGTTCAGGCTCTGTAATAAACCAGGTGCAGGGTGCAATTTTTTACATCCCTAAATGTCGTTACGGTACATGGCAGTGAATCAGTTTATTCATTAAAGTGAAAATAGCATCTGTAGCTGTCTTTATAAACTGTAGGGCTCTAAAACATATATAGTGTGTCCTATTGTTGATATTACTTTTCGAGATCTGCCTTTTATTGCAGTCATATTGCTTTCAGAAATCTATGTCTGTTATTACGGACCAATGTACCTAAGACACAATTACGTGCAATATGGCTCCTATTAATGCATCACCAAACAAAAAACACCCCAGCCCTGAACCATATGCACAGTACACAGCATATAAAATAGGATATGAAGAGTACTTGAAACCTTTTCTATACAAATTCAGCCACTAATTCTGTATGTTAGAGTGTGTTGACTGTGGAGAATGCCAGCCATTGTTCACTCTGTGATGGGCTAATAAAACTGCTTTTTTTTTCACCAACAATTAAAAAAATGCATGGTTTGGGTGACAGGGAATACCCAGTTTGTCTATTTTTTTATTTTAATTGTGCCCTTCTGGTTTTATCTTCTTTTTTCCTTTTTTTTACACTTATCTGTGGCGTCAGTGTGAAAGCACAGCTTCAGAGACTTCACTGGGAAGGAAGATGGAGAGGATGCCTGGCGGAGCAACCGGGGAGATTTTGTTTGGACATGGGTTCATTTTATAGGGCTTATATAAAGCTCAAATAAACATTCCCCAAAGGGGTCCACTAAACCAGTCTCACATTTACTGTGAATGGATGGCACGTCAGGCGTTATAGGCCCTGGTTGTCTAGCTTTTGGAAGAGATACATCCACCGTCATTGATTAAGTCAAGCCACGTGAAGGGTTTGTGGACGTTTAAGTGCTTCACAACCTTTACAACCTTCCAGCCAGTGGTTTCGGAAACATTAAAGGGGGGGAGGGGGGTGTCCATTTTTATACGTGTGTGTTTTCGAGGTTTTCATGCCATTCTGTGGCTTCCCAGTTGCGCTCCCTGTGTATTCAAATCTGAAAATTCAAATCTTGGTGGAAGTATGTATGTTTTAGCGTCAAAATGCTATTTTCCCAAGCCCTTCTAAGAACTTTTCCCTGTGTGACCTGACGTAGTTTTTTATTTTTATTTAAAAAAAAGAAAATCCAGTTCTGGGTGGCACAGTGGTTAGCACGGTTGCCTCACAGCAAGAAGGTCCTGGGTTCGAGCCCCGGGGTGGTCCAACCTAGGGGGTCGTCCCGGGTCGTCCTCTGTGTCGAGTTTGCATGTTCTCCCTGTGTCTGTGTGGGTTTCCTCCGGGTGCTCCGGTTTCCTCCCACAGTCCAAAGTCATGTAGGTCAGGTGACTCGGCTGTACTAAATTGTCCCTAGGTGTGAATGTGTGTGTGTGTGTGTGTGTGTGTGTGTGTGTGTGTGTGTGTGTGTGTGTGTGTGTGCGTGTGTGTGTGTGTGTGCATGTGTGTGTGTGTGCATGTGTGTGTGTGTTGGCCCTGTGATGGCCTGGCGGCCTGTCCAGGGTGTCTCCCCACTTGCTGCCCAGTGACTGCTGGGATGGGCTCCAGCATTCCCGCGACCCTAATCAGGATAAGTGGCTTGGATAATGGGTGGATGAACCTGACGCAGGTTTCTGCACTTTCGCCACTCTCCGTGCTTACACTGTCACTGTGTGTGTGTATGTGTGTGTGTGTGTGTGTGTGTGCTTGTGTGTGAGGGAGGGGAGGGTCAGGCATCAGCACTAATCCACGTCACTGCTGTTTGCGAACAACCGAGTGGGCGTTTCCACCTGAACGACCCGTAAGGGAACGCAGACGGCGGCGCCCTTCAAAACGTTTGAGCAACCAACAACACGTCTGCTGGGAGGCTGTGCCTATTGCAGACGTATTGATATGCACATTTCTTCTTTCTGTCTCTCTACGAAGTCAGGTAAAAATGGCTGGTGTAATGTTAACCCCCCATTTTACCAATATATAATCCAAGAACAGCTGGTGGAGAAAGGTGCAAGTAACTCCAGTGCGATCGTTTAATTTCCCGGCTTTATCTGGCACTTATTACTGATTCATCGCTGTTAAGCGCGGCTGACGAATGAAGGCTGCACCGTGCCTACTGCGGACGACACGTGTGCCGCCCAGTTGGAAAGCACAGCTGCCCACTTAGCCAAAAGCCAAGCTGACTTTACACGCTGTTGTTCCACCCATAGCTCCCAATAGGAATCCACAAAGGATGAAACATTTCTAAAAATAAATATGCTGATGACTGCAGCCACGACCATCACCTTCAAATCTTACAGGCTCTTCTCTTTCTCTCACAGACCGCCACCCTCTTACCTACCCTGCTCATACAGTGTATAGATACACACACACACACACCCACCCACACATTTGTTTTTCTATTCACTCCCTAGCCCCTAACCCCTTAACCCAAGTCTTGACCCTTAAACAGACCCTTAAAGAAGTGAAGGAGTGAGCACCGGCAAAAATGTCTTCACTGTGCAAAAAAATACCCCCACTCTTATGGACAAATACTGAAATCACGAATACAGCTGAACAAGAACACTCACACGCCAAACACGCACACACACACACACACACCATCATCATTGGCAGTCACTCAGGGTCGAGTATGACCATCCTCCCTCTAGGTCCCTCTGGGTCCTTCTGGGTCCTCATGCGGGTGTAGAGGCCGATCCTGGAGCCACACAATTGGAGGATGCCTGCGCATGACAGCTTTTTACATGGAGTGGCTGATGCGCCTGCAGCCACCACATGCATCTTGGGGGGGGGGGTGTGTGCAGAGTCCAATGGCATGGAGAACTAAGACAATTGGGGACCACCCTCTGTTGCAGCCTTCATCCACTTTCACTGCCGTTGTGACCTGAAGACATCTTCCGGCAGTTCCACCTTGAGGTCTTTGTTGGATCGCGCTTCATCTGGAACCTCCGTCTTGACCTGTCCACTTTGGGTGACCCTACTATGAGTCAAGCTCCAGATGGCATAGCTCTTGGGGTCATTGGTACATGTAAGCTTCTCCACCATGGCAAAGTGGCAGTCCAGGACACACACACACACACACACACACACACACACACACACACACACACACACACACACACACACACACACACACACACACACACACGGTTATATCAAGCTCCAGGGTGTGATTATAGACATTTGGAAGCTTGGGATATTGACAGTGTTTGTAGGCAATGGGCAATAATTTGATATTGGAAGTATTCTGGTTTCTGTTACTGTTTCCGTTGTAGTCCGAGTAGTATTGACCAATCACATTTAAGTAGGCGGTGATTTCTACAGGAACATTTTTTTTCTCCCTTTTTCTCCCCAATTGCATCCGGCCAATTACCTCAATCTTCAGAGCTGTCCCGTTCGCTGCCCCCCCCCTCCGCCGATCTGTGGAGGGCTCCAGACTACCACATGCCTCCTCCAATACATGTGGCGTCGCCAGCCGCTTCTTTTCACCTGACAGTGAAGAGTTTTGCCAGGGAGACGTAGCACATGGGAGGATCATGCTATTCCCCCCATTCCCCCCCCCCCCCGCACAAGCACTCTGACCGACCAGAGGAGGCGCTAGTGCAGCGACCAGGACACACACCCACATCCAGCTTCCCACCCGCATGTAAAACAGGAACATGCTTGGTCGCATGCAAGTAAACAGTCTGTGTGGGGATCAAAAGAGGTGGAACACATGGGCTGAAATATCCATCCATCCATCCATCCATCCATCCATCCATCCATCCATTATCCAAACCGCTTATCCTTACTCAGGGTTGCGGGGATGCTGGAGCTTATCCCAGTAGTCATTGGGCGGCAGGCGGAGAGACACCCTGGACAGGCCGCCAGGTTATCACTGGACCAATCACCATCTCTTTTGTTTGATTTTGTAAATGTTTTTCAGCAAACATTACATCACTTTTCAAAATCAGATCTGGACATAAAACACCAACAAAACATATCCATGTTAGTGTGTTGTGTGGAGAAATGTTCGACCCGTGTGGACTGCATGTGAAACAGCCCAACAGTCCGGTCGTAGACGTCGTCTCTTAACTCCAGCTCTGGTCTCGCGTCTCAAGTTGCTAATCTGACTTTAAACAATGACGGGCGCATGGAAGAGGAAGTCTTCATAGGAAACGGAAACGAGCAGGCAGCAGCTACACCGCGAGGCCATTGCCCTCGGAGGCTAAATCATCATCAGACGATAGCCGATGAGCTCCGAGTTTGTGCCGTTTCTTGACAGCTATTGCCCCTATCGGGGGTTTTTCCAAGCTGAACACATGGCTGGGTGTGCCTCGCTGCTCTCTAGTCCCCTGCTGTCTGTCTGTCTGTCTGTCTGTCTGACTGTCTGTTGACTCTCCTCTACATCAATCATGCCTGTGGCATGATAGGCCCTCATCAACCCTTCCCATTGATCACCACACAAGCCTCCAGCCTCTGACTACTGCCCACACCGCTTCCCTCTTGCCATCCCTTGTACCTCACACAAAGCATAAGGGAAGGGATTGTGTGTGTGTGTGTATGTATGTATATATATGTGTATGTATGTATATATATATGTGTATATATATGTATATATATATATATGTATGTATATATATATGTGTGTATATATATATGTATATATATGTGTGTGTGTGTGTGTATATATATATATATATATATATATATATATATATATATATATATATATATATATATATATGTATGTACACTACCGTTCAAAAGTTTAGGATCACATTGAAATGTCCATATTTTTGAAGGAAAAGCACTGTACTTTTCAATGAAGATAACTTTAAACTAGTCTTAACTTTAAAGAAATACACTCTATACATTGCTAATGTGGTAAATGACTATTCTAGCTGCAAATGTCTGGTTTTTGGTGCAATATCTACATAGGTGTATAGAGGCCCATTTCAAGCAACTATCACTCCAGTGTTCTAATGGTACAATGTGTTTGCTCATTGGCTCAGAAGGCTAATTGATGATTAGAAAACCCTTGTGCAATCATGTTCACACATCTGAAAACAGTTTAGCTCGTTACAGAAGCTACAAAACTGACCTTCCTTTGAGCAGATTGAGTTTCTGGAGCATCACATTTGTGGGGTCAATTAAACGCTCAAAATGGCCAGAAAAAGAGAACTTTCATCTGAAACTCGACAGTCTATTCTTGTTCTTAGAAATGAAGGCTATTCCATGCGAGAAATTGCTAAGAAATTGAAGATTTCCTACACCGGTGTGTACTACTCCCTTCAGAGGACAGCACAAACAGGCTCTAACCAGAGTAGAAAAAGAAGTGGGAGGCCGCGTTGCACAACTGAGCAAGAAGATAAGTACATTAGAGTCTCTAGTTTGAGAAACAGACGCCTCACAGGTCCCCAACTGGCATCTTCATTAAATAGTACCCGCAAAACACCAGTGTCAACATCTACAGTGAAGAGGCGGCTGCGGGATTCTGGGCTTCAGGGCAGAGTGGCAAAGAAAAAGCCATATCTGAGACTGACCAATAAAAGAAAAAGATTAAGATGGGCAAAAGAACACAGACATTGGACAGAGGAAGACTGGAAAAAAGTGTTGTGGACGGATGAATCCAAGTTTGAGGTGTTTGGATCACAAAGAAGAACGTTTGTGAGACGCAGAACAAATGAAAAGATGCTGGAAGAATGCCTGACGCCATCTGTTAAGCATGGTGGAGGTAATGTGATGGTCTGGGGTTGCTTTGGTGCTGGTAAGGTGGGAGATTTGTACAGGGTAAAAGGGATTCTGAATAAGGAAGGCTATCACTCCATTTTGCAACGCCATGCCATACCCAGTGGACAGCGCTTGATTGGAGCCAATTTCATCCTACAACAGGACAATGACCCTAAACACACCTCCAAATTGTGCAAGAACTATTTAGAGCAGAAGCAGGCAGCTGGTATTCTATCGGTAATGGAGTGGCCAGCGCAGTCACCAGATCTGAACCCCATTGAGCTGTTGTGGGAGCAGCTTGACCGTATGGTACGCAAGAAGTGCCCATCCAACCAATCCAACTTGTGGGAGCTGCTTCTGGAAGCGTGGGGTGCAATTTCTCCAGATTACCTCAACAAATTAACAGCTAGAATGCCAAAGGTCTGCAATGCTGTAATTGCTGCAAATGGAGGATTCTTTGACGAAAGCAAAGTTTGATGTAAAAAAAATCTTATTTCAAATACAAATCATTATTTCTAACCTTGTCAATGTCTTGACTCTATTTTCTATTCATTTCACAACATATGGTGGTGAATAAGTGTGACTTTTCATGGAAAACACAAAATTGTTTGGGTGATCCCAAACTTTTGAACGGTAGTGTATGTATGTATGTATGTATGTATGTATGTATGTATGTATGTATGTATGTATGTATGTATGTATGTATGTATGTATGTATGTATGTATGTATGTATATATGTATATATGTATATATATATATATATAATGTAGCTTGCAAAATTATTCATACCCCTTGAACTTTTCCACATTTTGTCACGTTTCGACCACAAACATAAATATATTTTATTGGAATTTTATGTGAAAGACCAACACAAAGTGGCACACAATTGTGAAGTACAAAGAAAATTATACATGATTTTAAAAAAATTTTACAAATAAAAAACTGAAAAGTGCGGTGTGCACAAGTATTCAGCCCCCCTGAGTCAATACTTTGTGGAACCGCCTTTTGCTGCAACTACAGCTGCAAGTCTTTTGGGGTATGTCTCTACCAGCTTTGCACATCTAGAGACTGAAATTTTTGCCCATTCTTCTTTGCAAAACAGCTCAAGTTCAGTCAGATTAGATGGAGAGCGTTTATGAACGGCAGTTTTCAGATCTTGCCTCAGATTCTCAATTGGATTTAGGTCTGGACTTTGACTGGGCCATTCTAACACATGAATCTGTTTTGTTGTAAACCTTTCCATTGTAGCCCGGGCTTTATGTTTAGGGTCGTTGTCCTGCTGGAAGGTGAACCTCCGCCCCAGTCTCAAGTCTTTTGCAGACTCCAACAGGTTTTCTTCCAAGATTGCCCTGTATTTGGCTCCATCCATCTTCCCATCAACTCTGACCATCTTCCCTGTCCCTGCTGAAGAGAAGCACCCCCAGAGCATGATGCTGCCACCACCATGTTTGACAGTGGGGATGGTGTGTTCAGAGTGATGTGCAGTGTTAGTTTTCCGCCACACATAGCGTTTTGCATTTTGGCCAAAAAGTTCAATTTTGGTCTCATCTGACCAGAGCACCTTCTTTCACATGTTTGCTGTGTCCCCCACGCGGCTTCTGGCAAACTGCAAACGGGACTTCTTATGGTTTTCTTTTAACAATGGCTTTCTTCTTGCCACTCTTCCATAAAGGCCAGATTTGTGCAGTGCACGACCAATAGTTGTGCTGTGGATCTCTGCAGTTCGTCCGGAGTCACCATGG
>NC_079212.1:17487904-17495404 GCF_029633865.1 Lampris incognitus | reverse complement strand
CATGAGACAGAACAGGAGCGGGGAAAAGAGCGAGAGCTAGTACATACAACCTGTAGACCTTGTGGACAGATCTTTGTGGTACAGCGTACGTTTTCCTGCTAATCATCCATTTCAATCGCGATGAATCCTGCTCTCCGAGTCCACAGGCGATGTGAGAGACAGAAAAGAGAAGAAGCACAAAGGAAACAAGAACAGAGTAGGGCATGAATGCTGCTAACTTCTACGAAACTAAAAAGGAAAAAAAAAATCTCATGTGGAAAAGAAAAACATTGTGGTGCAGCCCACAACCCAGTAATCTGTGGGTGTTTCAGCCTTCGCTTTGTCGGTACAAATGATCATGCCTGTACTTTAAGCAGTTTCAAGAGCTTATATGTAAATTGCTGTTGTATTTATCAACATTTCAAGTTGACATTTTTAAAGCAAATAAGGCCTCCTGCAAGTTTTTAATGCGGTTTAAGGGCGGCGATATTACTTTCTAAATCGTAAATGTTTGCATTCTCGCTGAACCTGTAAGAGATGATCTACCGTTAAATTCTAATATGTACCACATTTTTCTTCCAATTACTGTGTTACACGGCGGGATATAGGGTTGGCCTGAGGATGAACTTATTTTGCAAGTTTTAATAATCCACATCAACTACTCCAGTCTCTGTACCACGGGGCCATACTTCATGATGATAATAAGCCTTTATGGGTGAAGATCTGGTTTTACTTATTAACCAGGCTTATTGTCTGACTCACCGTTCTCAGTGGGCTTCATATTCTCTCTAAGAGAGGATGGGCGTAACACGGTTTGATTTATTTGTTATTGTGCGCACAAAAAAAATACTGTGCAGTAAGAGTAAACAGCTCTTTATCATCTTATAAGTCCCTGTTTTCTTTACCTTTGTCAGTGTCATCCAAATACGCTAAATGTACTAATTTCATTGGTCGCAGAATCAGTCACTTGAAGGAAAAGTAAACCCATGGTAAAAATGCACGATTTAAAGTAACAATTAATACGAATGACTGAAAATAAAGAGCTCATACTATCAGTTGAAAGTCCGTTTTGAAGCAGAATTTCCTCATCATGGATGATTTCATGAATCATGCTATTGAAGTGCTTTTAGCCAAAAATCCCTTTGACCGCTTGTTTAATTTTCTCTGCTGTCAGGCCGGCTCAGCACATGGGGAGTACAATTTGAAGCACTGGGATCACAGGTCATTACATCAACCGTTTTTCACACCATTTTCCCATGTTAAAGATAACTGTTAAGCTGTCAAACACATGATGAGCAGTCTGAGTTGTGCTCACTGCTTGGTTGAGTGCAGAGCAGCTAGCGCTGAAAGCTAAACATTAGCTCAAAGAGCAGTTTAGTAGTCTAAATTGCTAGTTGCAGTTAGCTTCGCTCTTACCAGCAGAATAGCAAACCAAATCTGACAAAGGGCTGATGCCGCCCTGCAATGATTTTTCATTCTAGGTTGTGTTACGATTTCAAATGAATGTTAAATAGCGCAGAAAACTCAAAGACGTTCAGTAGCTTCCCCTCCATCTTTGAGCTACAGCCATTGACCTCATCACATCAGCAGTCACTCGGGGTCGAGTATGACCGTCCTCTCTCTGGGTCCTTCTGGGTCTTCGGGTCGGGGGTAGAGGCCGATCCTGGAGCCACATAATGGGAGGACACCTGCGCGTGACAGCTTTTTCTGTGGAGAGGCTGATGCACTTGCAGCTACCACACGTTCAGGGGGTGCCCAGAGTCCAATGGCATGGAGAACCAAGATGATTGGGGACCACCATCTGTTGCAGCCATCATCCGCCTTCACTGCTGTTGAGACCTGGAGACATCTTCTGCCAGTTCCACCATTGTGGTCTTTGTTGGATCACGCTTCATCTGTAACCTCTCCCTTGACCTGTCTGCCTTGGGTGACCCTACCAGGAGCCAAAATTCGGACGGCATAGCTCTTAGGAATATTGATACACACAAGCTTCTCCACCACGGTAAGGTGGCGATCCAGGACAGGAGAGCCATTGGTATCTTATATGTCACCTTAAAAGGTCAGCGGTAAACAGGGTTAAGGTTCAAACTATTCAAATGTGGCAACTGGTACTTGTCACTTGTGTGGCAAGGTGAAAAATCCAAATGGTCTGTGACACCGAAGGTAGCAATGCTACTGAGTTGGGGCACACTCTCCTTAGGAAAACAATGTCTCAGCCGGTGCACGGTAGTTTTGGCTCATCATGGGTTAATGGCCTGAGTTTAACTTGCTGCCTTCTGTGTCACTTTCCATCATTTTGTCTGGGGAAGGTGATTTTAGCATATGCAAAGATGACAAGCGTGGCAATGGTGGAGTTTCACAGCTTTGAGCCTATGTGACATGCAACGCTCTTTCAGCAGACTGCATGGCGCCTTCTAGTGGCTTTAGAACAAAAATACAAAACAAAAAACAATAAAAAAAAACTTGCAACTTTCTCATATATAGTCAAACATGCCTGACATTTTTCTTATGGCCACTCAATATGTTAAGTTACTGTACATTATAACACATTCTCTGTGCTGTCCAACCACATATAGTTTTCTGTTGTAATAACTCCCAACTCTCAGCAGCCTCATTTAAGACTCTTCAGTCAGTTCTAGCTGGATTGTCTCTGTGGTGTGTCCTGATGTCCCCCGTCCCATTCTCGCCATAGGGGAAATACATACAAAGGTTAATGACTAGAGCGGCATGGTGGCGCAGTGGTTAGCGCGGTCACCTCACAGCAACAAGGTCCTGGTTTTGAGCCCCGGGGTACTCCAACCTTGGTGGGTCACCCTGGGTCGTCCTCTGTGTGGAGTTTGCATGTCTCCCCGTGTCTACATGGGTTTCCTCTGGGGGCTCCGGTTTCCTCCCACAGTCCAAAGACATGTAAGTTAGGTGATTGGTTATATTAAATTGTCCCTAGGTATGAATGGGTTTGTGTGTGGGTGTGTGTGTGGGTGTGTGTGTGGGTGTGTGTGTGTGTGTGTGTGTGTGTGTGTGTGTGTGTGTGTGTGTGTGTGTGTGTGTGTGTGTGTGTGTGTGTGTGTGTGTACCCTGTGATGGCCTGGCGGCCTGTCCAGGGTGTCTCCCCACCTGCCGCCTAATGACTGCTGGAATAGGCTCCAGCATCCCGGCAACCCTGAGAGCAGGATAAGCAGTTCAGATAATGGATGGATGGTTAATGACTAATGCAGCACAACCGTGACTGATCACAAAACCCCTGTAGGTGTGTTGCTGATGCGACAGAGGCACTCCAGGCTCTCCGCCTCCAGCCGACCACAATCAGAAGTAGTGGCTGTTTTGTTCATGTTTCGCAAGACAGATAGCAGGGGTAGGCTAGTTCCTGTATTATCTGAATTTCTACTTGCAAAAAAAAAAGAAATGAAATCATATAATGATCTTTGTACTCTCTAGTGGTTTGTTGCTAAAGCATCTATTCCCTCTACGAGTCGCTCCTGTGGCAGCTGTGGCTCGAGTCTCATCCTGAGAACACCTGTGAGCTGCTTTCTCCTTCACCTGAGATGGAGAAAGAAAATAAAAGAAGGAACATTTTACTTTTCCCAATTTTAAATCTTATCTATGTAGGTTAGTCTGCTGCTTGTGTGTGTGTGTGTGTGTGTGTGTGTGTGTGTGTGTGTGTGTGTGTGTGTGTGTGTGTGTGTGTGTGTGTGTGTGTGTGTGTGTGTGTGTATGTGTTAATTTTTACTTATTTTATTTAGATTAGTGTGGCTCAGTATTTTATGCAATTATTTTGATCAGTGATGTATCATATGCTATGCCACCCATGTTGCCATTCAACATTATCGACCACCCTGTCATGCGGTCCAAGCAAAACATCAACGTCGTCATTCAGACAGACACAAGGGCAATGACAAAGACTGGTGTGTTCACAACTAAAGGACAGAGCCGCGGGGACGACGGGGTCTCCTGAGTCCTAGACCTGTCAGACGTACAGTGGGCCTAATGGAGGAGTACAGCCACTCCTCCAGTTTTCTGAACCAGCCTTGGATCTGTCCAGGGTCTTTGTGTGCACCATGGGATGACATCTTTCCTCCAGGGTCAGATTTACTTCTGATGGATTACTCCTCAGGGATGATAGAGGCTTGAGCTAGTCTCTGGTCCCTTTTTGTCTTTGTGGTGTATCCAATATCTGATGGACACACACACACGGACACACACACACACACACACACACACACAGATAGATAGAGTGCATACAGTCGGACTATGACCTTGTCCGTGACCACCCACTCAAATGGCCATGTTTCTGATGAGTGGTTTCCCCATGGGGAGGGAACGAGGAAAAGGGGGTAGATGTGATGATGAAATACCCCCATTGTCCCCCTGACGGATTGGGCACAAGGCCCTAATTGCTCTTGGTGTCATGTGGACGACCTCCCACGATACAGAGTGCAGATTCATCACCCGATGCTCTCCTCTCATTCACCACCGAGTGGCTCACTGGTCATAAAGTGTGGTTTGAGCCATGGATAAAACCTCTCACCTGATGAAATCCTGTATCACACACTATTAGCCGCTGGTAGGTTTCTCTAAGATAATCTCGCTTGGTGCAGGGACCCAGTGTTATGATCTATGACTATACCACTACTTCGATCAGAAGAACTGCTGAAGTATTTCAACCAAGTTTTGCAACATTAGGGCGTCCGGTTAGCGTGGCGGTCTATTCTGTTGCCTACCAACATGGGGATCGCCGGTTCGAATCCCCGTGTTACCTCCGGCTTGGTCGGGCATCCCTACAGACACAATTGGCCGTGTCTGCGGATGGGAAGCCGGGTGTGGGTATGTGTCCTGGTCGCTGCACTAGCACCTCCTCTGGTCAGTTGGGGCTCCTGTTCGGGGGGGAGAATAGCGTGATCCTCCCATGTGCTACATCCCCCTGTGGAAACTCCTCACTGTCAGGTGAAAAGAAGCGGCTGACAACTCCACATGTATTGGAGGAGGCATGTGGTAGTCTGCAGCCCTCCCTGGATGGGCAGAGGGGCTGGAGCAACGACCGGGAGTGGGGCAATTGGCCGGATACAATTGGGGAGAAAAAAAGGGGGGGGTTATGCAACATTTGGTTATTTGAAACAACAACTTGCTGCTAATATTGTGGATTTGTATTGTAGAAAATGACTGATGTGTTGGTGTCTGTGAGTAATTTGAAACCAAAAAGGAGTGCAAACCTTAGCCGAGGTCACGAAGGTCACCAATATTTTGATGAAAAAAAACCCCACGTCTTCCGAGTTGTATTTCTTTTTCAGTTTTGCGCATGGGTCTTATTTCCCTGTGCTTTACACCGAGGCTTAAACACATAATCTGTTTACATTTATTTTTTCATTTCATGTAGGTGGGAAAACTGCATTTCCCAAACAAAAAAAAGGGGTGAGTAAACTGGGTTTAAGCGGTTAGCCCTCCATTAACCCCCCCCCCCAGTTGTTGCATTTATACAACAGTGATCCCATCCTCTCAAACCTGGCCTGCATGCAGCTAGCCGGGGTCGTGGGTGCTTGGCCCTGAGCTCGGTGCATCTCCTGCGTGCTCAGCACAGCGTGACTGGCGGCTGCGTGTGTCATCTATCAGGGAATAGAACAACCTTACTCTAAAAATCATATTCCACTGAATCAGAATTCAATTCTAGATTCTTCCACGAAAATATCATAATAATACATCTCCCCCGGTTTCTACTCGGGCCACTGTCACAGCGCTTCCTTACTCATTTCCCACGTTGTAATTTCTCAATAACGTCTCTGGCAGAAACACCATGAAACAGTCAAACAGTCACTGGATGAATTTCCTCTGCTATGGGTGGGGGTGGGGGTGGAGGGGGCTTGGAAAAGTATAATTTTAGATGCATGAAATCCAAAGGTGCTTACAGATATCGCTAAGATTGTTATGAATATGAAATGCCTGTGCCGTGTTTTTTTTTATTACTGTATTATTCATACATCAGAGACATGCCAATGTGTGATGGAAAAAGTAAGCTTAAAAATGAAAGCTTTGCAGTCTCTCTCTCTCTCTCTGCCCCCCCCCCATGCCTTGTATTTTTGAAATGGTTTGGGGTGTACTGTAGTGCCAGTCTCCATTTTCGATATGCCTTGAATAGAGGTAATGAGATTGGAGCACAATAACAATGATGGGTTTCTGTAACGGATTACAGCCCGGCAAACAATGCCTTGGTTTCACAGTTATCCTGATTAGGAGGACACATTTAACACTTGTTCGGCTTCCTGTAAACAGCATTAAGGGAGACAATTTACAAATTGTGCGAGATTCCACCGAGCGGGCTCACCCCACTTCTGACGCACACGAGACTTTCTCAGTGTTCCCTGCTTTTTGTTTTCCTTTTTGGTCCGCTGATCATATTAAGCACGCGGGAGGATCACGCTATTCCCCCCCCCCTCCTCCCTGAACAGGCACCCCAACCGACCAGAGGAGGCGCTAGTGCAGCGACCAGGACACATACCCACAACAGGCTTCCCACCCGCAGACACGGCCAACTGCGTCCACAGGGACGTCCGACCAAGCCGGAGGCAACGGAATAGACCGCTATGCCACCCAGATATATGCCCCCAAGGATATAAGGACATTTAAAAGCCTATACATGAATATACCGTGTGCATTTAGATATACATGTCGTTCAAATGAGAGATGTCGCTATCTGAGGATGCGAGGATGTCTTTTGTCTGTGTGTTGCCGTGCCAGATGTAATGCTGATACTGGAATCCTTCCATCCCACCATTCATTGTCTCCTTGAAGGAGGTCTATTGATTAGTAAGGAGATACCGCCTTAAGTCATTCTTTTGATTTGTTCTTTGATTGATCTTAATACCCATATGATAATCCATTGCAATGGCTGGGAGACTCGATTTAAAGCACATCTCTGTGGATTAGCTGGACCTAAAGCCAGGGGAAATGAGATGGGAATTACCCACATCAATCAAAACTGTCTGGCGTTTGAATGAGATTATCGGAGTTGGTCTGCGTGGCTTTACAGTGTTGTAACCCCCTCCAGCTCCCACATCACCACCCCGATATCATTACATGGACTTATTCATGTGTCATCCGAAACACGCCATGCCATGTCTTGTATCTATCCACCACTGACCCTTGAGACTTGAAATCAATGCCGCTGTGTCTAGAGGTCTTTCCATCTGCATCAGCAGTAATAGCCTTCTTGGTCATTGGCTCACCGTCTGCCATGTTTGGAGGTCATCTTCTTAATCAATACAGTCACATGCCCTGACTTGTTGAAGCGGATATCTGTTGCATGCTCTCGGGGGGATTTGATCGTTGCATGTTGTCTCACACAGTGATCCATAGTGTGATCTCGCTGCTTTCCAGAGCTTTACATTTCATGTATTTGGTTGAAATTATGGTAAAAGTCAAATATGAGTGTGTTTGTGATGATTGCATGGCTACTATATGCATACATCTATTGATGGACTCGGGGCCCATCATCGTGGCTGTCATTTAGGTTCGCCTGGGTATTTCAGGTCT
>NC_079212.1:17475404-17482904 GCF_029633865.1 Lampris incognitus | reverse complement strand
AGGACTATATTGCCTGCTTAATCCTTTACCCCTAGACCCGACTAGTCCGTAACATAATTTGGGGCGCTCGTCCGCGATGATTAATGCATATGTTCGATAAAACCGGTTAGCGATTAGACGTCAGTAACGAGTTACATCCAAGCATTCTGTTTGTGAGAAGAGGCACAATTGAGTTGGATTCAGCTCGAGAAACCCCGCATGTTGCTAGGTTTAGAAGTAGGCCATGGACATACAGCTACGTGCAGAATAGCTGCACGGTGCTAACTTCTCACTTAAAACAGATAGTTGCGTATGTATGTAAAACTAATGTAGCCGGGTGGTAAACCTGTTAAATATGTTAAATGATTTTCCACTTAAATTTAGTATAGTTTAACTGTTAATATATGTAATTGTTACACTGTCAAGCCATGTAAAATGTCATTTGATGTAGTTAAATTGTGAAGCAGATTGTGAGTGTATTTTTATAGTTTCGGTTGTCATTGCATGTTTTGACCAGTAAGTGGCAGTGTTGCGGACTTTTATTGTAACTCCGTGCAAGTTATCCAAGTGCATCTTGGGTATTCTTTCTTTTTTTTTCTTGTGTGGAGCACCTGAAGATTGCGGTGTGACGGCGCTCGGACTCCGCAGTAAGTAAGGGTAAATATCTTGTGAAATATACCTGTAACATTATTCCAAACAATATTGTATGTCGGTAATTTGACAAGATGGTTTGATTTAGACGCTACTGGAGTTGATGTTCGGTGATTTTGGGCGCGAGCCGTCGACCACTGTTCGCCATTGCAGGCATGACAAGGTAATGTTGGCGTGAATAAAGCCACACCATGCCATTGTATTTGGGATGTAAAGGTTTTATATGCATTTTAATTCTGTTTAAAGGTAACTGACAGAGTGAGAAGTTGCGCGATCTTCAGGAAGTTCCACATGTCTTTGTTAAACCCTGTTTAACATACATAGTCCACTGCCGTATTTTGCACCGTATGTTGTATGTTGTATTTATTTTCCTTTTAAAATCTTTTCTGTTAAACCTGCCACATCTGTGAACATTTATGAGCTGTTTGCTCGAAAGACACAGGAATTTATGCACTCAGTAAAACGATCTGCATTCGAAGGTTCAAACAATAAAATTAAAGCTACAAGAACCCCGGAAGTAATTGTGTCCTGTGTGGTATCTAATTCCACGGGCTACACTAAGATAGCTAGAAGGGAAGTTAGTGAATGCATTTATCACGTGTGTTGAGGTTAAAAATAGGATATAGGCTATAGATCTACAGGTTGATAACAGGTTGGTTTTGCTTGTTAGCTGATAGCTGCTTGGCTAATGGTGGCAGGTGTTTTGCTGGTGCCTACTGCAGTGTATCGGTTTGTGGTCTTCGAGTAACGTCATAAGCGCTCTGTGTGCGACCTGTTCATATCAATTTCTGGGACTATAGCGACCTATGAGCTACCTATTGTTGCAAGTTATATGTTTTGTTGGTAAGGCTATTTGGTAGTTACCTTAGAGGTAATTTTGTGAGAGTCTTGTCTCTTTTGGTTAGCCTATTTTTGAGAATTTAATAACAATAACCATGGCAACGTTCAACGTAGAGGAGTTTTGTGGGAGTGATTTTGGGCACAAGGAGTTGTGTAAGCTTAAAAAATAAGATTTGCTTGCAGTAGCTCAATATTGTGAGGTAGACATCACTCCAGTGACTAAAAGCCAGAGATTGTGGAGACCCTGATTTCAGCGTTACACCTAAAAGGTCACGTGCATGAAAGAGCAGAGACGGGGCAGCTGTTTCAGCTTGAGTTAGCAAAGCTGACATTAAAGCAAGAGAAGCTTAAAGCAAACAGTGACTTACAACTTAAGCACACAACTTGTTTTGATATTTCCAGCTGTTTGAGACTCATGCCAAAATATAATCGGGATGATGTGGGTTCTTTCTTTGACACTTTTGAGAAAATTACCAAAGAGCTGGAATAGCCTGAGAACAGGTGGACGTTGTTTATCCAGAGAGTGCTCAAGGGCAGAGCCCAGGAAGCTTATGCGGCGTTAGATGCTTCTTCCAGCAGAGACTATGATACTGTGAGGAAGGTGGTTCTGGTAGCCTATGAGGTGGTGCCAGAAGCCTACCGACAGAAGTTCAGGTCTCTGCAGTGAAAATCAAGTGAAACTTTCCCTGATTTGGCTAGGCAACAGGAGGTTGTATTTGACAGGTGGTTAGCAAGCACTAACGCTTACACCTTTCAAGAGTTGTGGCAACTTATGCTCTGGTGGAGCAGTTCAAAACCAGTTTACCCTGGCATATGGAGATACATCTGAGAAGGGCATTACTGAGTTAAGAAAAGCTGCTATGGCAGCAGATTCTTATGAGTTAACTCATAGAGAAGTGCTATGGAAAGGAAAGTTTGGCAGACAAGATAGGAGGCAGGCGGCAACTGCCTGGCCTGGTGAGGTTGTCATGACAAAATCTACTCCCACCTCTGTTCAGTTTCCAGAGCCAGAGGAAAGATATGAGAAGCCTTATTTTTTCCAAAAGGATGCCATCTGCCATTATTGCAGAAAACCTGGCCATATAAAGTCCAGTTGTCCCGGTCTCAAAAGGAAAAATGGAAATGGGAAAATTGTGGGATTGATTAGTGCCCAGACTCAGATCGGTCCCTGTGTAGTGAACAGTTTGAACCTGCCTTCCTGCCAATTAGTGAAGGGGTTTGACGGTTTTGTGTCAAAAGGGGCAGTTTCTGGTCCACCTGATGGTGAACTGGTCCCTATATCAATTTTGAGGGACACAGGTGCCACACAGTCCTTAATGGTTCAGGGTGTCATAGACCTACCACCTGCCACCTATTTAAAAGCTTCAACCCCAGTGAAGGGGGTAGGAGGTGGTTTTGTTAGTGCACCTCTGCACAAAGTATTTCTGGCATCTAACAATGTAAATGGATTGGTATTGGTGGGTATTGTTCCTTCCCTGCCGATTGAAGGAGTCACCTTTGTGCTGGGCAATAATTTGGCTAGTACTCAGGTTTGTGTGACACCTGTTGTGAGTGAGACACCCTGTGAGGTCCCTGAGACCATGGTTTTGGAGAGAGAACATCCTGAGGTGTCTACAGCATGTGTAGTGACACGCGCTGAGGCTCTGGCTGCTGAAAAGGGATATTCCAGTGAGCAGGATGAACTGTCTGGTGGTATGGCTGATACCTTTTTTGCTAGACTAGCTGAGGTGTCCCCCTGCTCCCACTTTTCATGGGAAGCCTTTACATCAGAGCAAGGAAAAGATCCTTTTGTAGCTTGATTAAGACAGATGGCTGATAATGCTGAGGACACGAAGGCGGTGGCTAAAGGTTTCTTTCTCCAAGATGGAGTCTTGTTGCGGAAATGGCAGCCACGTGATCATCCCGTGGATGAACCGTGGACCGTTATGACTCAAATCGTGTTGCGTGAGAGTTCCAGGAAAGAAGTCCTGTGTAGCCCATGAAGTATCCTTAGCAAGCTATTTAGGCATCATTAAAACTCAAGAGAAAATCAGAAGACATTCTACTAGCCCAAAATGCATAAAGATGTGGTTTCGTATTATCGTAGCTGTTATGCTTGTCAGGTTGTGGGCAAGATTGGAAAGGGACAAGTCACATATTTGGGGCACTGGGAGGGTCAAGATTCAGTGAGACCAAGGACTGCCAAGTTGCACGCCATTTTAGACCTGCCTGTTCCGAAAACAAAACGCCAGCTAACATGCTTAATTGGGCATATGTGACTTTTATAGGCGGTTTGTTCCCGACTTCGCAACTGTGATAACACCACTCACAAACCCGTTGAAGAAGGGACTTAAGTTTAGCTGGTCGGCGGATTGTCAGACAGCTCTGGAAATTGTTAAAGGTATTCTAGCTAGTGAACCGGTGCTGGTTGCTCAGGACTTCTCTGTCCCATTCAAGCTTGCAGTGGATGCTTGTGATGTTGGAGTGGGGGCAGTGCTGCTACAGACTGATGGGTCAGGAATAGTCAGGCCTGTTGCATATTTCTCTAAGAAACTGAATCGCCATCAGAAGCGATATTCCACAATTGAGAATGAGGTCCTGGCTCTTGTCCTAGCAGTCCAAAACTTGGAGGTGTACATCTCTAGTGCTGGAGCTGATCTGGTACTCCTCACTGATCACAACCCACTTATGTTCCTGTCAAAGTTCAAGACATCCAGTCAGAGAGTGTTCCATTAGAGTTTAATTTTACAACCATACAGCCTGACAGTAGTGTATTTGCCAGGCAGAGAAAATGTTATTGCGGACACCCTGATGAGCATATGGCTTGGGTATTTTGAGAAGTTTGGGAGTGCATTGTTGAAAGTAATGCATGTAAATTAATGGAGTTTAAAAAAACAGATTAGATTATAATTGTACATAGTCTTGTTGTTGTTTTAAGAAACGAGATAATGATTAATATAAAAAGGATAAAAAAAAGGCAAATGAGTTGAAACCAGATTTTTCTTTTTTTTTTTGTAAGGAGGCTAGGAATGTTAGAAGTGATAGGGGTTATATTTGCCATTTCCCTCTTCCTTTTTTTACATACTTGGACTGGTTTTCATTGAGAAATGATTGGAGGCGTGGTTAAGCAGCGTTTATAAGAGGACATCACTGTGAGGTGCGTATGCATCCCCTGGAGTTAGTTAATGGCGGCAGTTTGCAAACATACGCCTCAGGAGATGCCATTTTGAACACGCTGTTCAGGACACTACAAGTTCACATCTTTCCAGCTCAAGACCATCAACCTAAACTGAAGTGACCTACCAAGACGGAGTCCGCCGCTTACAGGAACTGAGACCCATATGGCCGAGGCCTTGTCGGGGGGACCTGCTAACTGCTAGCCTGATACCTCGGTAAGCTAGCCCATCTCCTGGCTATTTCTCAGTCTTAGAAATCAGTCCTTCTTTCTGTTTCTTCCCTCGTTTTTCATCTTTTCTACATACTCCAGGTTAGGGCTACTATTGCGTGCTTAACCCTTAACCCCTAGACCCGACTAGTCCGTAACACCAGGTCGTCCTCTGTGTGGAGTTTGCATGTTCTCCCTGTGTCTGCGATGGGTATTCTCTGGGTACTCCAGTTTCCCCCACCATCAAAAAGACATGCTTATTAGGGTTATTACTCCTGTCTGTGCCCCTGACCAATGCAATGACAAGATAAACTGGAGCTGGTCCCCGGGCGCTGCACGGTGGCTGCCCACTGCTCCTAGCTACAGAGCTAGGATGGGTTAAATGCAGAGAGGAATTTCCCCACGGGATTAATATAGTATATCAAAATAAATAAATAAATAAAAGATCAGGCTAAGTCATGCGGTTAGTAAAACTGGCTAACTGGATCACCTTCATTTGCATATCATTAAGAAAATCCTCCAATCTCAGTACTGCAGCTGCAGTACCATAATTTACAACAGATCACATAAAAATTTCACTGATTCCTGAGGCGTTGAGTGATGCAACCGTACAAACACTGAAGTGGAAAAAAGACTATTTAAAAAAAAAAGGGTTTCCTTTGGAACAAACTTTAACACTCCATGTTTTGTATAATTTGCCATTGTTCCTACATACGAAATGCAAATGCTAAGATGTGTCTTAGAACTTTAAGATATAGATAACTTTCCATTGAAAAGATAGGGGGTCTTGTTTTTCAACACATTATTGTGTTTTCCGAGATGGCACCCGAAGGAAATGGCATCTCAAGAGAGACTTTGGAAGCTATGTTACTCAACACCATGTTTGCTTTCTCTTATAGCTTTTCTCGTTTCAAAATATGGATGTGATTGCTCTCATCATGTATTCATATATTCATTTTTTACATCATTAATAAACTCATTAATAACGGTCATAGTACTTGTGCGAACTTTTGCCTCTGGCAGTCAGATCTGAAACCCCCAGAGATTGGAGGGCATCATATAATCCAAACTTTCCCTCTCATAAATAGGACATGTGCAAAACTGAAGGTAGGAAAAGATAGAACTGAAAGATTTCTGTCATAACAGAAATGTAGGAACCGGAGAACAACAGACACGAGAAGATGTACTGTAGAAACTAGAGGAGGTGAGAGAGTGTTGTGAAAGATTCTGTTAAAATATCTTTCGAAGACCACCATGACACCAATGCATTTGAGGGAAATTATGCTACATTATTATCTGGTGATTTCAAGGCTGTAGTGCATATACACGGCGTATAATGTATAATTCATCTTAAGTAAGCTTGAATCTCAAATGAACTCATCTCGTCTCTGTGCAGAGGAGGTCAGAGAGACGAGGTCACCGCCACCCTGTGTGTGTATGAAGTGTAGAATTATATCTTGCCATGCACACATTCTTGCTGCTTAATACCTGTAATACCCCAAATTTTTATCATTTGATATCTGTCATACCATGCTGACAACTGTTAAAAGATATTAAATGAAGGATAGCTGGGGATATTGCGGCTTATGAAATCATACCGCAACAAAGCATCTTCCAGAAAAAAAGAAAAAGTAATCTGTGGCATAATGAAAACATGAATAACATTGAAAAGCGCTGTATTGGAAATCACTGCAGTATATTAAAAAGCACTAAATTGAAAAAAGAATTGGCTACAATGTGGGTAATATTCTTGTCCATTCGATTTATTTGTAAAGGAACTGAATGAAAACTTATAAAAGAAATATACTGAATGAAGAGGAAGATTGTTATTCCGATTAGAGAAAAAGGAGCTTTGCATTCTTGCTTGCTTGAATTTCGTAAAATGTAGCTATTACATTATTGCATCAGCTGAGCTACCCTCATTTACCACTAGAGGCAGAGTTTCAGTAGATACGTTTACAGGTAATGTAAGGCTGAAAATAGCATTGTGTATATGAGTTCCACGTCATTTTTAGCTATTTCTGTTTAACCACCCAATAACACAGACCCTGAAATAAATGTACAACAGCCGCACTCTGAGAGGAGATAGAGACACGTGAGACAGTAAAAGAGAAAAATACCAAGAGGCAGGATAAAGGTGTGTAGAGATGGAGAGGGTCCAAAGTGGAGAGAAAGCGAAGACAGGCAGATAATGGAAGGGGGGGGGGGGGCGTGGAGAGCTCTCTCAGACCTGAGAGACAGATAGATAAAGGGAGGCGGTGGAGGACAGATAGGCGAGACAGGTAGAGAGATGAGAGGGGAAGAACAAAGATAAAGAGCTTTGACTGAGGCTTACCCCAACCTCCCACCACCTCCACCCCACCCTTTCTCTGCTCCATCTCTTATTCTTCCTCCTGTGTTGGTGCTGTAACAGGAGATGAAGATTAGAAAGTATTAATTATCCTTTGTCACAAAAGAAAAATGTGTCAGCAAAAAGCTGTAATAAACCCCTACCACCATGACGCAACGCCTGACACTTTGCTGCCGTGCATCTTTTACTCTTAGCCCCCCCCCCCCCCCCATTCATTTCTAGTTAACCATCTCCGCTTGGTTAAGATGAAAAATTTTGTTTGCGAAGCCGCCTTGACCAAGATGGACGACGGAGACATTAGCTACGGACAGTACAG